>NC_136006.1:13105178-13117678 GCF_048128805.1 Centroberyx gerrardi | reverse complement strand
AGAGAAAGGTAGAGAGAGACAGAGGGATACAAAGGCAGAGGGAGAGAGAGAGATCTAGACAGACTCATACAATGATAGATAGATATAGCTAGCCAGACAGGCAGAGACAGACAAAGATACCTGATTATATAGCCGACGCACCGGGCTTAATTAATTGGAAATAAAGCCTTACCTTGTGCCTTGGTGCTCCCAGCCAGCAGGCTTCCTAATAGCAGAATCCACAGGTATGACATCATGGGAACACGGTGTTCTGGCTGCAAATGAACCGGGGCTTGGACTCCTTTACTTCGGCCTTAAAAAATGGATAATTAAACTTCAAGGTTACAGATGAATCTGGAGTGCGTCTGTGTCGGCGTGCCTGTGCGTTTTTGCGCGTCGGATCAAACCTCGGCGTCTCCAAGGTGGGGATGCTCAGTGAGTGCGCGCCTCCGCGGATCTGTCGCTCTCTCCTTTTGTCTGGATTGGAAGAGAAAGTCTAGGCTTTATTAAGGGGGGCGGGTCTCTTTTCCCAAAGACAGACAGACAGACAGGCAGGCGAGCAGGCAGCAGTGTTGGGTGGTAACGCCTTGCAGTAATGGTATTACTTTATCCACTATGTAGTGTAACGAATTACCATTTCAATGCCAGCATTAATATTACCAATAGAAATGCATCGTTACCTTTCTTATCAAGCCCGCTAAACAGCCTAGTGAAACTATCCCAATCCTATTCCTCGATTCATTTATTCATAATAGCCGTCGTCCTCTCACACTAATGAGAAATAGGACAGTTTACTTTCTCCGAGTGTTTGATATTATCGAGCAAAAGATGACAGGAACATTAAATATCAACGCGAGCCAGTAACAGGCTTTTGAGAGCAAAAGAGGATGCGTCCACCACTTGAGGTGTAACGGCAAAGTAATGTAACGAGTAGTGTAACGAATCACTGCTCCCGACCATAAGTAACGAGTAGCCTAATGAACAATTAAGCCTAGATTAACATTTGAGTAAGGAGTCCAGCACTACAGCAGACAGTAGGCTACAGGCTAGACGCTCTGTTATGTTAGCTCGTTTCCTCCCGTTAAGGAAAGTTTACATATCTAAATGTTAATGGTGCAATCAGGACACGCGCGCACACACACGCGCGCGCACACTCACGGAGTTACACTGAAGCCATTGTTTCAAATGGAAAAAAATATAGTTTCTCCGGCCCTTCTTGTTCTGAATAGAACTATGAAATTATATATTAAATAGCCTATATTTTGAATAATGTCATAATTTTATTGCGTAGGACTCTAATGTGTGTAACCTGTAATTTCCAAATCATTTTAAGCAGCTCGTATCATGTTGGCTGCATAAAAGGGTTGATAACAAACCTGCAACTGACTGGTGTCGCCTCTTTAAATGTCAAATGTCTCAAATGACAATTTTGGTGAAATCATCTGCAGTTTAATCATTTCGTCTAGTAGTGAATCTTAAAATGTTATTTTCCAGCAACTGCTAGGCTACTGGGATGAGACAATTTCTGATTTCCAATATTTTTCATTGGTCAAGTGGCATTATCTTGAGTGTTCTGACATTCAAGATTTTGTGAGTGTGTGTGTGTGTGTGTGTGTGTGTGTGTCTATAGGTCAGGTAACGTAGAGGAAAGCGAGGAGGGAGAATTTTTATTGACACATTTTTAGGCTTAACGCCAGTGCAGATGGCAGAAAAACGCAGTAGGTAATTCATAAGCTATGACTACACGAGACTGTGTCGATTGATGAAGTTTTTATTGTCACGGAGAAAAATACAGAAACTCTGCTTGTAAATGCCCGACGAAACTGATCATTGAGAGGAGATCGCCTACATCCCTGACAAAAAAACACTGTTAGCCTAATATTGCTGTAAGATAGGGACATAGGCTATAGGGTGTTATTATTACACTTCATTTCGTTATATTTCTTACTTTCACATCTATCCGTATTCTTATATCATTCCATGGGGACTTAGTTTTGTTGGGATATGTAGGCTATAGCATGTCGACCTATATTTTTTTTAGGATTCCTATAGCCTAATTCTTTTTTTTTTTTTTTTTTTTTTCAGGGATGTAGCACGGCATATTGTTGCTGGATAAGCAGTAGGCCTAGATTGCATCAACTTTGACTGGGGAGTGCTAGGCTTATGGCATTTGACTTAGGTTAACGTTAGTTCGTATTTGCATTTCAGAAAACCCTCTAAGCGCACCTGAGCTCATACAGACCTGCCGGTGTGTTGAGAGGGAATTTGTTTATGCTGGTAGCCTACACATCGGCAGGTGGCGCCGTCCATTCATAAAACCCCGCCCAAAGCATCACACCTGGCGGTAAAGTCACCATGATGTCCCGTGTCCTGTTGACACTGGATATTAGGGCGGGATCATTCAAAAGTGTAAACCAATGGAATGTCAGTTAGGGGGAGGAAGGCATTTTTATTTGATGTGGAGGGGAGGGCGGGGGGGGGGGGGGGTAAAAAATCTGTTTTGTTTTATTGATTGACATTTTTATGTCCGCTTCCTTCCTGCTACAGGATGTTGTCACCATAGAGATATAACACTGTTCTATCTCTACGGTTGTCGCCAAGTAAAAGCAATGAGATTTTGCTATAAAAATAGAAAGAAAATAGTTTTGGGTTTGTGCGTTTTTTTTTGTGCATAAATTGTCAAATAGGTGTATGGTATGATAGTTTGAATGAGCGAAAAAGTCATTTTCATTTCTGTGTGACTTTAAAATCCCAAAGCACATAAATGTCTGAAGGTTTTGTCTAGATAGGGCACCAAGCCACACTGACTGCCACATACACAACGGTTTCGGATCCTCCTAAACCACCCATGCAGCTATGGAAATAAACAGACCAAATTGCTGGCGTGACATTATAATCTTGAATCTGCTTTAGAGCTAAATTACAACAATTTGACCTTGAAAAACTGGGCTTCATTTAAACAGAAAATCAATTCATTAGCCTATCTTTTGGCCAGAGATACTCAGAAAAAACGGCATGTTAGTTCAAGATGATTTGACACATTTGATGAACAGTAATTAGGTGGGGAGCTTAGCAGGCCATTCTGTAAATGTGGTGTGAATCTCAACTCATAATCTGTCACATATCATCCTGTCTTTCTGTCCCACCATTCCTTTCGCTCGTCACTGTATTCTAATTAATAAACCAAAAATGCCACTGAAATAACCTTTAAAAAAAGAAAAAGAAATAGAAGTTTATTAGTGTCTTAGCACAATGATTACAGAAACATTAAAACAAGTAATCTCCCCCCCTTCACACATTATAAAACATACATTAAAGCTCAGTATATTGATTATGATTATATACATTTATTCTAAAAGGGTATAGGACTTGCCGATGGAAATGAATCTCTGCACAACTTTCAGATGTCACTGTACTCAAAATACAGATCGATTCTGCACCAATGTCTCCTCTCTTTTCCTCCTAGTATAGATATTACAAAGGAAAAATGAGTAGCATACAGTAGCACAGAGCAAGATTTTGAGGATAAAACAGATCTGCAGTAACAATTTCCCACAATCTGGTCAATCTTTTTCAAACAAAGTGGTTAAAACAAGCCTCTGCATGTTTTGTACTCTCCTTTCAGGTCTACCGTGCTGTGCACAGACAAAAATGGCATATGCCCAGAAAAGGGGTGTGGCACTTTTACAGGGAGCACAGAGGGTCAAACTTCCTCCCCGTTTTGTCCGTCCCCTGGCGTTCAACATTCACAAAAAACAACAATTTACAAATTAAGGCGATTAAGCTTTATGGCAGAAAAGAAAAGGCTCAAATATTCATCTGCATTCATGATGCGTTCTCCAACAGTCAATCTGGGTGAGTCAAATACTTAGTAGATCAGGTAGTTTGTGTGAGCGCCACTTTTCAGTCTTCTAAAAGACCGCCGCTGAGTTCAAAGGAGAAGGAGAAGGCTCTACTGTAACTAAAACGGTGTGAGGCCTCTTTGATTGCAATACACAGAGTGCATCTTACTCATGTGGGTCTTTGTGTGGCACGAAAAATCCACACCAACTAGCAAAACTACCAAAAGCTTGTCAACCCTTCTCTCGTCCTTTCCCCCTCTAATGGTCTGCACTACACAAGTACTTGGTCATAAGCCCTTTGGTATCTATCCTCAGTAACAGCATAAAGATTGACTTCAGCATGAAGAAATGTATATAAAAAAGGAAATGTGTAGTGGCTTTGTGAAACAAGTGTGGTCCATGTCTCCTTTTCTCACAGCCTGGTCTCTTACACGATGGCTCAGCATCTCAAATGGGTTGCAGGCTTATTTCTGGGTGACTTCCACCTAACATTCTAATCAACTACGTTTTCAAAAAGTTTCTCGTTTGAGTCCTAGGCTGAAAAATTTGTCGGACCTCTTATGTTATAGCTAATCCCTTGGCTACAAGTCTTACGAGGCCGATTCTCAAACATCTGGATTTCCCTGAGAGCTTGTGCTTAATGCACACTCCTGCTGTGTTTGGGAGGCCTGGACACTGTCCCATTACAAAATCTGCAGGTTGAGTAATGCTTTAATGCAGACGTTTCAAATCCTTTCCCTGTCACACATTTGTAATTCTGCAGACTTTAGGGGATTTCCCAGTTTTCCAAGCGAAAGTACATGCTTTGTTGGAGAGAAAGTTTAGTGTGTTTGAAGGTGCCAAATTAGACCAAATAAAAGCATGAAGCAGGTCACTGGTGCTGCTATTTGTACAACAAGGGTAGTTATTTTTTGTTTTGCGCTAGCTTTAAAATAGTCACCACACAACTAATTTCACAGTGTCATTAGTGTGAAAACCCTACATGTACTGTAGAATCTTTAAAATAAAAAAAAAAAATAAAATAAAAAAAAAAAAATTTGTTTAAATTTATCCATGATGGGCAACGCTAAAAAAGAGACATAACTGAACCACTGACTGAAATGTGCTGCTTCTCATCACTTACTAAATATTAAGAAGAACGACTTTGCTGTTCATTTCTTAATTTCAAGATGAGAAACAAGACAAGCACAAGGGGGAACAGGACCTAACTATTGTGGCAACCATTGCACAAGTACTCCCACCATGCAACTATCATGCATTAGTACTGCAGGACTTTTCCTCTTGGGCAAGAAGCCAGCTGTGCAACGAAGGAGAAGAAAGTTTGTGAAAAGTGGATCATCTATGATTGTTACATCTGCAGGCAGCAGAGTGCATTATAAGTGGTACTGCAAAGACACTTGGATTTACAAGGCATGGATCAGCTCCACTTTTCAAAATGGCTCTGACCTGGAATCACTGTCACAATAAATGTGTGTGTGTGTGTGTGTGTGAGTGAGAGAGAGAGAGAGAGAGAGAGAATCATCCTCAGTAGCTGACATTCAGCGTAGCAAACAAATTGAAGGCAGTATTTGGGTTTCTGTGATCCACCTCCGTCAGACTGCAGTAAGACGACTGGCTGAAGGTCCCAGTCTGGTCTGAACAATCTGATTGGCTTGTTGGTTGGGGGCTAAAGAGGCTGATTGGCTGAGGGACATCTCACATTTTATTGAAACACTCCTTTGCGTTGGACCACACTTGGATTCCCTGAGACAGTGAAAGAGTGAGAGAGAGCGAGAGAGAAAGAGACAAACAAGAGGATGACAACCAATCAGACACACTAAAACACAGACAGATGGAAAACTGAAACTTCTGAAGAATCTTCTTTAACCAAACCCCTTGAAATTCTTGAATGTACTGAAATGCACACAAGGATACAGTGACAAACACAAGTAGTATGTAACATATGGTGAGTGGCCACTAGAAGACGCTTGGTGTCTGACACTTGCCCTCTGCTTTGCTTGAACTTAGGGCTGTGACGGTATTGACATTTTCTTACCGCGGTGAAAAAGTAAGGCCCCCCCCTGGTTTACCGCCAACCCCAGACACTGCAACATTTTATATTGCTTATCAATATTATATTTTGTAATTTTCCAGTGAAATGATAAAGACTGAGAGCAAGAGTTAGTAGAAGTAGTTTGAGTTACAGAGAGGAGCTCGCATGACGCTCACGAGACAAAGGGGAGGATGCCGACTAGAGCGCCTCGTATAGCCTAGGACTCCTAGTCATGAATAAGTAATGAGCAAGACTGGCAGAACATTTTACTGTAGCCTATTTGTTATAGCCTCTCTATGCTTGATGTAGGTCTATACAATAAATAAATGCCTACAGGTATGTTGATTCCACGTCTGTCCCTAAAACACCGCTTGTACAGCTGTTCAATATTGGACCTTTTACACCGGCTGGCATTGAGATTTTAAATTTAAATTTCTCAAACACTGGAAATGCTATGGTCTCATCCTTCCGTGACTTTTTCAAATATTTGGCCTTTAAAGGCCTGCGTTTTCAGAATTACTAAAAACGAGGATTGTAAATACATTTTTGCAATTTTCTCTCTGCAACAAACCCGCAACTTGTGCGAGTACAACGGGCTATAGGGCGCTGATAGATGGGTGTGAAAGTCTCTCCCTCTCCTTCTCCTCCTTTTGTCCATCTACTAAGTCAGCGCCATCAAAACTCAATGTGAAGTAATTTCACACATATGATCACTCACATACCTTTAGACCAACAGTGCGATGAGGTGCACAGCGCTCCCGGACATGAAACGTGCGATAGCCTGTCCATGGATGAACTGAAAGCATTCACTGCACAATATTGCGCTTCTGTATTTTCATGGAATATCCAAACTTGCATATCGACAGCTAGTCGTCATAAACACACTTTTTTCAGACAAACCATGGCAAGGAAGCGCTTCAGAGAAATCCTGTGGGAGTGTTGACTGTCGGTCGGAGGAGAGGAGAGAGACAAGTGTGTGCAATAAGTCCTTTTTTGCCGTTTTGCCACTCAAGCACTTTTGGCGATGTGCCTGATATATTTTATATGATGAAGTATACAATAAAATGCATAAAAAACACGATGATGACGGTAATGAGCTCAACCCTGCGGTAGGCGTCACATGACTGCGGTATTGCAGTAACCGCCACAGCCCTACTTGAACTGTGAACCATCAGCTCACCAACACCAGAGGGCCGTGATTTTATAGTTTTATAGTTAACATAAAAGGGCTATATCACACTGTATGAACCATATAAAATGCACTCCATACCTTCTTACACATGCTGATCTGCATAATGGCATAGCTGATTAGCGCCTCTCGCAAATCTCTGTCCTTCTGCTCCTTGAAACGCTCAATGTCTTCCCAGGCCGTCCGCACAAACTCTCTGGAGACACACACACAGAGACAAAGAGACACACTTCTGTCAGTGTCATTTCTTCCATTCGCTTAACCTGAAAGAAACTCAGTTGCAGCGCTACACTTCAGTTGCTTTCGTGTGGAGGCGGGTTACAGCAGTTCATCAGGCATATTCCAAATCAGCAGGGAAACTGTTTGACCACAAACCACAATATTATGTTACTTTCGTACCGTTATGTGGAAAGTTCCATATCTTTACAGCCCTATAAGGGAGCATTAATCTGAGAGGGAAAAATATAAGAGGTAGAGGAGAAAGGGTGAGAGGAATAGAGAGAAAGTGAAGAGAGAGAGAGAGAGAGAGAGAGAAAGAGAAAGTGGACTATTAGAGAGTTGGTGTTCAACTTACTGGCACTCTGTGTTCTTGTCTTTGAGCGTGTCCTCACCCTCCTGGATGCTCTGTTCCAGAGCCGCCAACCGGCTCTCCCTCTGCTCCTGGCTCTCCTGGCCAAACAGCTTGCTGGTCATCCCCTTCAGAGAGAACACACGCACCGTCTACACACACACACACACACACACACACACACACACACACACACACACACACACACACACACACACACTTAAATTAATAACTGAATTAAAATCCTGCACAGAATAATTAACTTCTGCATGTTGTGAAGTTATGTTTTATCTTTTCACAAGGTCTGCTTGAATTAATTTGTTTTTTGTTTTCATATAAAAAGCAAACATAGTGGTTGTGGGTGCTTATTTTCACATGGATTTTGCAAATATATGCCTAGTTATGCTGATTGTTTTGTTGAGTGTGTGTGTGTGTATATGTGTTTGCAGTTACGGCAGTGTGCGTGTAGGCACATGGTCCTGTCAATATGTGTGTGTGTACAGTATGTGCATTTGTTTGAGTACAGGTGCAGGTAAGAAAGAGAGAGAGAGAGTGAACCAGTGTGTGTGTTGGTCTCTCACCCCAGTAGCCAGCTCCTCTTTCTGTTGTTTCTTACTGGCGAGGTCCTGGGCTGCCATCTCCAACTCATACTGGGTCAACTCATGTTTCCTGCATACTGACCTTAACACACAGACATGAAACACACACCTTAACTTAAGTGTTTAAGATCTTTTTCCACATTCACAAAATTTTCAAGACTGTTTAAAGACCAAAACAATACAAAACGTTGGGGTCCAAAACCATGTGGATGGTGTCCTCATACCAATATTACAGCAGGTAATAGGTAAATAGAAATCAATAATACTCCCCATATGGACATTCTCTTTACATTCTCTCTAGTGAAAATTCACTAGATCTCTCTCTCACACCCTAACCTTCACACACACATCTACCTCAGTGCATCAGTGTAGAAGAGGTACTCTTTCAGTTGGTCTGCATAGTGTTCCTCCTCCTCCAGGATGTCATCTACTGACGCAGCATACCTGGGCACAAACACACAAAATGACATTTATTAGCGAATCACTAGAAAAAAGGAGTGTGTTTGAGCACGTGTGAATTGTGTGTGAGGACTAGTATAGTGTGTGTGTGTGTGTGTGTGTGTGTGTGTGTGTGTGTGTGTGTGTGTGTGTGCGCCTTTTACTTACGTGTCCATGTGGTGGCCAGCACTCTGTAGTCCGTCTCCCATCTCCTTCTCTATAGCGCTCCACTCACTGGTCAACACAACAACACAAAGCACACTTTACTTCACTTCTACAGCTGTCACTACATAGTGTTTCTCAGTGTCTGACGTCAAGTGATTTTTCCTGGTAAAGCCATTTTCTTCTTCTTTTTTCCTTCACAAATTACATGCACTTCAAAGCAAAATCCAATAGGTGTCTCCCTAGATTAGTATTAAAAACAGATGTAAAGAAGTTCCAAACAAAGCAAGCATTTGCTCATATATACTTGCATTATTCCTCACATCTATTTTGAATTTAAGTAAGAACAGAAAGGCTTCTAGGCATTGACTTTTACGGTCTGTATTAAACTGTCTGTATTTTCACACTCAATACACACACACACACACACACACACAAAAGACAAAAGTAAACATGAAACATGACGCCACCACAAACAAAGCAGTTACCCTTTGACCAATCAATCAATAACACCCACGCCCATTAATACTAAATCTAGGCCTATGTGTGTGCATATTATATGTAGCAGAGGTTTATCTCAGTCTCCTCAGGCTATGTACCAAGTTTGGTGTAGATAAGTCAAAAATGCCAGAAAAAAAAATCCCTTTGAGAGAGAAAAAATAGTTTTTCAAGAAATTCAAAATGGTGGAAAATGTGATATGGCTTGGTTCTATAGGCAAATGTGTAGATCGTAGATAGCTGGATATATGCACCACATTTATTTTCATTTGAACTTCTTTCCTTTGATTGTAGCACCCCCTTTAGGCCAAAAAGTATGATTTTATAAATGCAGAGATGCAGTGACAACTGGACCAGTGTTTCCTACCTGAAGACTCTGCCGTAGTTTCCATGGACCTTGTAAACACCGTACAGCCTGTCTGCTACTCTCTAGGATATCGACAATAAAGTCAGTTATTACTAACACAAGGTTTTCTACTTCAGACATAGACAATCCATTACTTAAGAGTTTTCTTTAGTAATGCATGTTTACATGATGCACATTTGTACAGGACAGATGGGGACAGTGACATTAATGCAAACAACTTAAACCACTGCTCAACCCAGGAAGTAGTAAGGTATAGGTGTGTGTATGTGCATGTGTGTGTGTGTGTCCAAACTCACCGCTCGCACCCTGAGTAGTTGAGAGATGACAGTGTTCAGTTCATCACTGTAGTGTTTCAGTTCTGTGAATCGCCTGGAGAACACAAAAAATAATCTGTGTTTCTGTTGGATAATATCCAAGAGTCTCTTTTTTTTGTGTCCATTTGTGTTGTAACAGAATAAATGGTCTTCTTCTGAGCGCAATAGTGGATGAAAAGGATTCCTTTGAATTTAAATATTTTTCCATGAATAAGCAAATAAACTTGTTAAGTTAGACAGGTATCAGTAGAACAATGTTTGTATTCATTCACATAAGGAGATCAGCAGCATTTTCACTAGAAAAATCAGAAAATAGCTTCAGGAAGACATCCAAAAACTTGGCACCATAGCTTTCAGCAGTTTTTAAGACAACGATGTTCATGAAACTGGATTTGGAAAGTGTATTGGCCTACAGCTATAATATGGAACTTCATAGCTGAATCTGGGGTTTATTTCAAGGTGCAGGATTACCATGTTAGCCTGATAATTGTGAATTTTATTGAGTTCTTGAATAATTTGTAGTGATAGTTTTGAATAGTTTGTCAAATTAAACTTTGATATTGGTTCTTATGAATACCCCTGAGCTGTACCAACAAAAAATCTCTCATTATCATATCTCTCACTTCCCAATTTCCCCACAGGGATTGTTAAAGTTTCACTGAATCAAATTATGAACAACAGTTGAGAACCAATTTCATGATAATTTTTACTTATCTGGCTAAATTCCCTGCTCTGTGTGAATCCTATCAAAATGTGGTCAGACAAACCAGTGAATTTGATAATAATGACAATGAGATGACAACAGCAATGAGTGTTGATGTCCTGCAATATGTTTGAGGGAGAAACTGCTCTCTGTAATGGTTTCAGTGGACTTAAGTTTTGGAAAAAGCCACACTGTGTCTGTTTTAGACCTACTTGTCTGGGTTCTTCACTCTGAAACTGGCACTCAGAGACTTTAATCTGGAGTCAACCTGGTAGGGCACACACACACGCACACACACACACACACACACACACACAGGAAACATTATGGGGTTTTATTTTGCATACAGCATGCAGGAGAATCTATGAATAGGTGCTATGATCCAGTTTCACAGTCATAAATTAAGTCATGTGACCGAAACGTTAGCAATGTGTTGAAAGTTAACTGTAAAATTGAAATTTAAAGTTGAATTTTACCGTGCTCTTTTCCTGTCAGGCCACAGATATGTTAACCTCCACAAAACCTGACTAAACTTTGTATCTTCAACCAAAAGCTTAACCCATGTTTGTGAAACAGTTTAGATATGAGACTGTGAGAGAGATGAAGCACTGCTGATTGAATACCTTGTCTTGGAAGCCCGTCTCTAACACCGCCTCCCTCCATCCTTTCTCCTGAGGAATAACGACAGACAGACTGATCGGTCATACATGTAGTAGCGGACTTCAGTGGGGTACGAGACTATGTGTGTGAATGTGTGTGTATGTCTATAACAAAAGACTTCAATGGGATATTATGTGTTACATGTTCAGGTTCTAACCTCTGTGAGAAAGAGGAAGAAGATCTTGTCATTAGAGAGGACAGGATGTGATGCAACACGCAGCAGGAAGTTCTCCAGGCCAACTCTCCGCCGCTCCACAAAGTCCGGGTCCAGGTTGTCTGCCGACAGCTTGTGCCACACAAACTCCGCCTACAGCAGACACAATCCAGGAAGTAAAAACAGGAAGTGAATATCACCCCATCTAACGACTGGACTCGCACCGTAGGGAATGTTTTGTTTTGGCCCACGGCCATTTTCAGTTTGTGGGGTTCAACGGAATATGAGACAGCTGGGAAAAGAGCAGGGAAATGTTATAGAAATGTAAATAAGCATCAGGGTTTGATAACACTGCTGTAGCAGATGCAAATCTACAAAGACAGCAAACAATCTACTGTGGGTTTACAAACCCAGACATGACCAATCATGTTTTCAATGAAATTACATTCCATTTATCAGTTATCATCAGCCCCCAATCTAAACTGTGATGACACAGTTTCACCTAAAAAAAAAGCTGCTATTACATTTCCATCCATGGCAAAAAACCTACATTTACGTTTAATTTTACTACACTCATATCACTTTGGAGTAGGTCTGGGATGCGAAACTGCAAACCCTGGATGTGTTAAAGGTTCCTTAAATTTTCTAATTAATTTGTTCATTCATTCCTTCATTCATTCATTCATTTATCAATCTATATTTCCCACAGTCCTCTCTACCTCCCTCCTGGCACACTTCCATTTCTCCCTCCCCGTCTGTCACTCACCCTTTTCTCTGGCAGTGGAGGGATGACAATGTAGGGGTAGGTGACTAGAAGGTACGTTCTGAGCAGCTCAAACTCACTGTAGCGTCTCCATAGCGAGTCGGGGGTGGCAGGCGTACCCCCCTCCGGGACAACTTCAGCTGGCCTGCAGACCGGGTAACACAAACAAACAGTATCTTTAGTTGGGAGTCATAGCAGTAGTGGTGAGGCATCTGAGCTGATGTTCCTGTCC
>NC_136006.1:13057678-13100178 GCF_048128805.1 Centroberyx gerrardi | reverse complement strand
GGGAAGTTAGGAGATTGCCATAGTAGTATAGCATGAACAAGGATCTCAAACTCATAGCTGTTGCAATTATGTGGTATGTACATTCAAAGACTAGAGCCACCAGAATGCCCTTTGTTACCCATCATAAACTGGGAAGTGATGATGTGCGGGAGGAAGACAGGACATATGATACCGTTTTAAAGACTTTTTTCCTGTAAAAATAACCTCATTGTTCCCACACTTCCTCCCCATTTGGATCATTATTTTGTCACTTTCCTTTCCTTTTCTCACGTCTCTTTTTTTCTCCTCTCCACCACACATTTCTTCAAATTTCCTCTCGATTTCTCTCCCATCCATCACCAGGTTGTTGACAAATTAAGATGTGTGACTCTCATTGAACGCTTCTCTGCATGACTGATCCAACTTTCCACCAAACGCACACACGCACACGCACACATACATGTTTACGCATATGCATGGGGGCACACACACGCACACACACACGCAAACACACGCACAAAGTGTGAGCAATACAGTATAATAAGCAGCGTGGCAGCCATGTGGTCAGCTGTGCCCCATGTGCAATCGTGGAGAAGCCACATGAAGGCTTCTGGGTATTAAAGGACAAGCCTTGGTTGGCTGGGAGGGAATCTGTCATGCAACAAGAACACTGCGTTTTTCACCCTTTTTTTTTCCCTCTTTCATTTTTTCTCTCTCCCTCTTTTTCTTCACCCCTCTGCCCCGACTCTCTCTCTCACTAAACTTGCCCTCTTTCTCTCTCTCTCTCTCTCTCTCTCTCTCTCTGTCTCTGCCCCAATTTTTTTTCCTCCCTCTTCATCTCTTTCATTCTGCGGTGTATTAGACTCTGCTCTGATACTCTCCAGCTTAAAATGCCCAGACCACTGGAATGTTCCGTCAAAGAGGTGGGCGGAGCCGGGGGGCGGGGCAGACCAACATAACCAATTAAGGAGGAGATTGAGGTAAGACGGACAGCTTCTAAATGGTGTAATAACAACCTACTAAAATGTAATTACAATGCAATAGCAATAGACACGTCTAATGACAGGATGTCTATGCCGATGTGATTTCCTAATTATGGCTTTGGCATAATGGGTGACTGTTAACATGGCTTGGAGATTATAGAGAGGTGTCTGAATGCAGAGGTTCGACCACAGGGACTTGTAACAGTGTTGAAGGGCATAATGGCTACTCAGTAGTACTGCCAACTATTGATCAGAGCTGGGTAGTTTGTATGAGAGCGAGCCTGAAAGTGAGTGAGTCAGTGAGTGTGTGAGTGAGTGAGTGAGTGAGCGACGTAGTTAGATATTGTTTATCCATTCAACCATCTTTCCAGTTGTCCATTCATCTGTCCATCCATTCATTCCTATTAATTATCTAATCAGAATTGGTCAGTAGTATCCCTATCCCTCCATTTGTCTATCAATCTAGCTTTTTTATTCATCGTTAGACCGTTCACTGTGTTGGTCCATCTCCTATCGCTCTTTATCCATCCATTCTCCGTCCATCTATCCTTCAGTCTGTCCCTCTGTGATGCTGACATCCATCTGTCCATCCATTCTTCTCTTTCAAACAAAAGAAGAGAATAGTGGTGCCTCTTCCTCCTTTCCCTCCATCGATTTCTCCGTCCATCCCTCTAAACGAATTGATTCCTCCATCTGCAATAAGGGGAGATCGGGTTGTGTCCATTATTATAGAGAGTCCTGGAAAAGAAGTCTCTCAATCTACATGTCCATCCATCCATCCATCCATCTCTCTATCCCTCCATCCATCCTTCCATCTCTAACAAGAGGAGAGGATGGTGGCGTCCATTATTACAGAGCATCCCAGAATAGAGCCTCGTTTTATTACAAGTCCCTCTGGTCGCCGTGGCTACCCAAATTACAGGCCAGCCTTCTCACACATAAAAAAGGTTGCGCTGCCGAAAACCAGCCACCTCAATAAAGGATGGATTAGAAAATCCTTTGCTTTTTTCCCTTCCTTTCCTTTTTGAAAGGTTTTCTGTGCATTTTTTTCCCTCTGGTGTTTTGTTTTATGTTGGGGTGCAGCGGTCTTCTTCAGTGGTTTTGCTCCCCGACCCTGCGGCGGGAAAATACGCTCACTTGTGGGATTCTGGGAAGGCAGCGGTGGACGAAACATCTGCTGGGAGCAAGATGTATGTAAGTGTGTGTGTGTGTGTAGGGACACTGCCCTGGCATGTTGTTTAAGTTTACAGATCTACTCAAGTGATAGCGAGATAGTAAGAGATAGTATGAAAAATATTCTCTTTTTGAAAGGTTATCTTTATGGCATTGCTGCTTTATGAAATATTGTATGGTGGCGTGTGACAACAGATGCAAGAAAGGATGTGATGTGAACCTAAAACATCACAAGTACATGGTGTGTTACTTAGCCTGCTGAGGAAACCCCTTCAAGTCACTTTTGACCTTAGCAATATCATATAATTGTTGACTTGCTCTAAAACATTAAAGAGTAAGCAAGAAAAAAAACTTTGCTTGACCAGACAAAGACCCTTTGACTCAAACGTTGAATTGATATGGTACACTTGCTGTGGAAATGAATTTCAGCAGATTCATACAGACAAAAGTATATGTTTTTGGAAAAAACAAAGTGCCGCGTTGGCTTCGGACTCCACAGTGAGCACAGGCTTGCTGGACGTAGGCTACTAGTGGAACTCTTCACACACCAGCCTCCAGAATCTGCAACTGGTCTAAAATATCACCTGATTGGTTGTGTCGCCTCGTGGGAAAGTGTCTCCATTTCCTTTTCTGGTTCGTTGCCTTTGTTGACACCTCCGTGCTAGCATCTCATGGTCTTTCAAAATGAATGGTTTGGAGGCTCGGCTTGCTGAGCTTGTTAGAAGATATCTGCACCTTCATGACCGATCAAACAGTTTATAAATCCTCACATTAACCTCAGCCGCCTTTATCGCTCTTTCACTGCAGCCATTGTTGTTGTTTTCAAGTTTTTGTCACCGTTATTCCTGGTTTTCCTAGGTTACGGCTCCCTTTTTAATCTTCATGCACCCCCACTGGTATGGAGTGTACATAAATTAACATCACAAAGCCACAGCAAGTATACATACATTTGTATGCTGCACCGTGTTCGACCGTGTTTCTATTTCGGCCACAATTGACTTCGTTGTTAGTACACTTCTGCCTTTAGTTGAGGATATTTGATTCTGTTCAGGAGTCACTTTTTCACAGCAGGGGCAAGTGGGGCTTGTCATGACCAGAACCATCTCAGCATGTTTCCACCTTTGACTCAGAAGTAATACTTTTTTAATTGAAACCATAACCCAGCTGATAAATTATTCCTGTTGGTAACCAGAAACAAAAAAGAATCACAGTATATGCTGTTTGGGGAAAATGAGTGATTTAAACAACAAGTGAAAAACAAGCTACCTATTTTAAGCGCAGCGCCCTCTCCAGACCTCGGCAAAATAGTAGTCAAATACATTTTGAGTAAAAACACGGGGAGTGCCATGTACAATAATGATGCCACGTATAGTAATAACCTACCCACTGTAATGAACCATGGTTGCAATGATGCTGTCATCTCCGTGGTAATGAGCTGCGGTCATATCTGGGGAGAGAAAGATTACAGAGGTGTGGAGGAGGAGGAAATGAAAAAAGCTGGAGACTAGAGGGAGGGAAGGAAGAATGAATGGATGGAGGATAGATGGGAAGGGTGTTGGGGTCTGTATAGAAGGGGACAGTTTATGGCAGGAGTTCTTAAACTTTTTTCTGCCTGTGACCCAAATGAGAAATATGGGAAGCGGACTCATTAAACAATATGAGAACTCTCATCATGTGGGGACCCACCAGAATTAAGCCTGTGACCCATTCTGGGCTCTGACCCATAGTTTAAGAAACCAGGGTTTTACGGGAAGTGTGAATGTGATGTGTGATGATAGGATGGGATGAGGTGTGTGTGTGAATGTGTGTTTGTGTGTGTGTGTGTGTGTGTGTTTGTGTGTGTGTCTACAGCGCACGCTGTTATTATGTTGCTGCGGTTGTAATGATGTAAGACGCTCACAAGGGAGTAAACAAGAGCAGCACGCTATCTACAAACAACATCGACAACAAAAACATCTTGTTCCTGTCTGTCTCAAGAGATCATAGAATCCCTATTAATGTGTTCCAGATATAATATGATAGAATATTTAGATTTTCAGGCCCTTTCAGTCTGTACCTGTATAATTATGGATAACACTCATTTTGTTTCTGGATTTTAGAACTTAATTGTCATACACAGTTAATTTGTTTCTTTGTCGACTCTTTGTCAGAGTGTTAGGTCAGCCAGAAGCAGAGCCTCAATGTCATGTAGACAGCTGAAAGTTAATGTTTTTAATATGGTCTGGTTAAATTAATATTGCTTCTAATGGAGAGAGTGTGGCGCCCATCCATTTTGTACATCTAGACTATTTTTGTGGTTGCACCTTGGCTCCTATTGTTGGAGCCTGATTTTTCTTTCCTGGGTTACCAAGAGCTAGACATTCATACTTTTACTAAAGTGTGTATTGAAGTTTATTCATAATATTACAATTTGTATTTTAGACTTTTTTTCTTTTTTTTTTAACTCATGACAGAAACAGTCTGCCACTGTCCAATGGTCACGTGTTTATAGTGCATGAGTCACCCATCAGATTACAATTCTAGTTCCTAGACAAATATTACAAATATTTGCATTAGGGTGTGTACGATTATTATACATAGGATTTGTTCTTAATATGTGGCTGTGAAATTGGTTTTAGTGACACACTCTAATACTGGCAAAAATAATGAATAAAACAAAAACAAATGCAATCATTGTCGTCACTGGTTTGTGCTTTTATTTTGTCCAATTTGGAAATCTGATTGATTTGCCACAAATCTTACAAATCCTTTCTGGTAGACAGATCAGTTACACATCAAAAGAGCAGGGAGGGGACATAATGATGCACACCTGTAGATCTCAGCTCAAAAGAGGCAATAACATGTAGTATGTGGTAATTATCACATTCGTCTGATAATGATACACTGTATTAAGAGAAAATACAGAACAAATGTCTTACTGTTAAAAGAGAGTTGTGTTCTCCTCCTATTCTCTTACTCTCTCTCTCTCCCTCCCTCATTCACTCCTCATCCCCCCCCCCCCCCCCCCCCCCCACCTCTCTCTCTCTCTCTCTCTGCCTTGTCAATCAGTAGAAGGAGGAAAAAGTCATTAAATCTCTCTGTTGGCCATATATGTAATTACAGTCTGCCCGTATGTTGCTAAATACGCCCCGGCGCTAGTCTGGTCTCCCTGGTCATGTTTTTTCCTCCCACCGGCCTTGTTTGAAGCTCTTATAATTGGCGGAGGCAGCGTGTCAGGATTAGAGGCTGCCGGTTCGAAACCCCGACACCCCCCGTTGCCCCTCGCCCGCCTGTTCCCCCCTGCAGACGACCACAACGTTCCACCCTCCACTCTGCTTGTATGCAAGTTGGGATTAAAAGGGGAGTACCACTAAACTCCTGTATGGAAATACTGTATGTTATTCCTATACATCAGAACAGTTCACTGTACACTAAGTGATCTTTGAGTGGTCATTCTCAACAAATTTCACTATTTCCCTTCCCCAACTGGTTTTGATGCATAATTTACCAGTCTACTTGATAGCAATTAATGACACATTGAGCCTTAAAGCTCTGAAATTAGATCAAATGAAAACACAAAGCAGTGAATCTAGTCTGACCCCTCTTTCTTTCTTCTCTTTCTTCTAGATTGTGCCTACCAGTTCTAACACTATCTGAGTTTTTTGTTGCTCCTATTAGAATGGGTCATCATGACCAAATTCACAGCACTTATTAATGAAAATAACCTGCATTTTGGATCGCCAAAATACCCGCTCCTCCGCCCCAACTTTACCCTACTGCTGACTTGTATGATTATCTAATCTGCCCTCCTTTATCTCACCTCATACTTCCTCCTTCCCTCCATACACAAAACAGCAGCACTACAGACTATATGGCTGTCCAGTTCTGTCCTCTCTCCCATCAAACCAACCACAAACCATCCATCCATCCATCCATGCATCCTTTCTCCTCCCCATCCATTACATACATGTTACATCATGTATGTAATCCCATCATGGATGACATTGTTGCCCTCGTTAAGGGGTTTTACAAGTGTTCATTAAGTGGGTGTATTTGCCTGGTGCCGTGCAGGCTCAGACGCCTGTGGTCAGCTTTCTACCTCTCTCATCTCACACTACAGTCCTCTCATTCAGGACACTCGCCATGTAGGCACTCACTGCAAAAAATGACAAGCTTAGCAGACGATTTTATCTTCTGATTGGAGATATCAAACTCATTCTGAGATGTTTAAGTCTGTGTCATGTTTATATCTCGAAACTAGAATTTTCTGCCGGTGTAATGAGATAATTTGACTTAAAATGTCTTGGCGTGAGCTTAATAAGTCTGAATACAACATGAATTTCTTTGGTAAGTGTGGCATTTTTTGCAGTGTTACAGTGCTACCCCTGTCTCTCACTGGCAGTAGTAAAACCCTTGTGGGTTTAGACAAGTGAAGGTTGTTTGGGGCATCAAAGCATTTAAAGTTGAAATGATGGAGCTGATGGTCAGTGATGTCAGCAAAGATGTTGACTTTGTCTGAGTCAGAGCAGTTTCTGGTCAGCAGAGGCCCTAATTTCTCTGTCTCTGTCTCCCTGTTTCTGTCTCTCTCTTAACCTCTCTTACTCTCACATCATCTCTGTCTGTCTCTCTATCTCTCTGCCTCTGTCTGTCTGTCTCCCTCTCTCTGTCTCTCGCTCTCATCTCACGCTGCTGCCATCTCATCCAGGTCAGTGTGGCTCAACCATTCTCAGGCGACCTGGGCCCAGAGTGTGTGAACTCTCAAAACTTAAAGATGCAGTGTCCATCTGATTAGCTTCTCTTCATCTTCTTCTCCATCTTTCTCTTTGTCACTCTTTCCAGTTCTCTCCAATATACTCTCCAAACTTCTTAAAGTACATTTGAAAATTAAACAGAGTTTCTAAGTAGAGAGTGCCACCATTTGAACTGAACTACGTCTCATCTCTCTACTCAGGGTGTATCAAGCTTCATTAGTGATATAAGCTTTTCCTTAAAAGTAACTTAAAATGATCAAATTTTAAGTTACTGTAGTCCTTACAAAAACAACAAATCAAAAGAGATGGAAGGTAGAAGCCAGAAGAACATGATGTGCACAGCATTAACACAGCAGCGAATGACAAGCTTTGTTTTTAGGCATCAACATGTTTTAGGATCATACTGTCTTGTTCTCTGACTTATTGTGGTATAGGAATTATAATCTTGAAACAAGAAATGAGAAGACCACCTCTGTTGCTTGATACATCTTAAATACAAGATAAAGAATCTTTCTAAGCTTATCATTTTTTGCAGTTCATAAAATTCTATTTTATTTTTCTCAATATGGAGCACTTTTCCCTTAGCACAAATGACATAATCAAAACTGGAATAGAGACAAGTTGGAATGGCCATCACTAATTTGGTGCTCTGGATACACCTGACCAGGAACTATGATGGTTTGCAATTCACTGTGATAGATATGCAAATACTTTTCCCCTTTTTGGAAACAGCTGTGCTTGGCTATAAACATTATAATGCTGTGACTGCACTTTGTCTGGTCAGACAGTACTGGGCCAAGTGTTCACAAAGCTCTGTAGCACTGTCATGTATTTTCACACAGGGGCATTAAATCAGTTTCTTAGCTATATATAAATGAGTCAGAGCACATTTAGACATGAGAATAGCTATAATTTCTGGGTGATGTGGGGTTAAAAATCAAATATTCTCTATTCCAAGACCAATATTTGAAGAGTTGCATTCCAAAATGTGATATCAACCATTTGAAAACACTCACACACCTACTGTAAAATGATGGCTGACATTAAAGTAAAGTCCATTATGGGTTAGTAGGTTAACTATTAAAATTATTTCTTTTTTTCCAAAATGGATATATAGCATTTTGGAAAGAAACCCTTCATTTGTGCATTGGCAATATGATCTTAACACTAAGATGCTTTTGGGAAATGGAGTGCAGATGTTGTTGCAGGGGAATGGAGGCTGTTTGGGGTGTAATTATGGGTAAGGTAAAACGAGGCTGTTGATGGTAAATGAAGTCAAATGAAGATGTTGTTGACTGGGGTGTTATTTTCACTGAGGCCTCTGTATGTGTGCGATACAGGCATACAGGCATGTTTTTGAGCAGAAGTAGGCTACATGAACTCTACACAGACATACGGCATGAACACACACAACACACACACTCATTCGTAACCATGCATGTGCACACACACTCAAACAGAAGGGGACAAGTGACCTGGGCAAAAATTTACAGTTTCAAATATTTAAAATGCTTGTGGTGCGCTGGCCAGACACTTGAACGGTCTCAGCAGTGGACAGGATTTTTCAAAATGTGCTCAACTATTAGCTGATCCAGGATCTGTGGAGAGGTGAGGAAAGAGGCCATCAATGGCTCTGAAATCTGGCTCACCTCATGGGACAAATTCCCTGGAAATTATAGAATAACACTGTCCTCTATATCCTATATTGCACTGGGGCATGTAGGCCAATTAGGGAATGTGTGTGTGTGTGTGTGTGTGTGTGTGTATGAGAGAGTGTGTGTGTGTATATGTGCGCTTGTGTGTACACAAAAATGCGTGTACATTAATGTGCTTGTATGAGAGCAATCAATCAGATGTTTTCAGCACCTCTCTCCGACTCTTCACACGCATACACACACATATGGTTACAGACACATATAGACACACACACTCCCAAAAACACACACAAGTCATGTATGTTCCACTCCTTTACTGCTGGCTTACTGAGTAAACATACAGCATTTGGACAGTTAACAAGTCAACACATCCTCCTCCTAACCCCGACCCTAACAACCTCCCATCACACCTAAACTCCCTGTTACACAGCTGAAGAGGTTCAGCTGACTCCTTTGGTAGAGAAATCCTACAAGAAAATGCCTTGGATTAGTATGGCAACAATGTAAGTTGAAAAACTGCGCTCACTTTTCGGCTGCCATATGGAAGAAAGAATGATCTGTCAACCAATCATTTGAAAAGACGTTTGTGTTATGTCGTTAGATCTACTGAACGAGCTCACTGACTTTTGCTTTGGTGAATTTTTCACTCAAATTTGAACTTGATCGAAACCCTCCTCACCTCATTTTGCAGCGCCAAGAGCAAAGTTGTATCCATCTCATTCTCATAAAGCCCATTTCCATCTCATAAAACTGACTGGCAACCAGTGTAAACATGTTTTGTTTAGCAGCACCAGTTAAAATCCAAGCCGCTGCGTTCGGTACAAGCTGAAGATGAAAGATCGTCTTTTTACCAGGCAGGTGTAAAGGGAGTTATACTAGTCTAAATTAAATGATATAAAAGCATGAATCACTTTTTTCCAAGTCCGCTGAAGATAAACACACCTTGATTTTTTATACATTCCTCAATTAGAAACAGGACTGTAGCCTACTACCTCTTTAACATGATCCTTAAAGGTTAGATCACTGCTAAAAACTAGCCATGCATTTATGGCCACTGATTTAATGTTGGAAGACAGACTACTTAGTTTGATTTGATTCATGCTTGTGGAGTTGGGAGGATCAAATAAAATTATTTCAGATTTATTATTATTGAGTTGTAAAAAGTTTTGACACATCCAGCACTTGGGTCTCTAAAGGAGTGGTTAAACTATTACATGCTTGAAACTGGAAGGGAAAGTACCAATTGATAAAATGTTGGGACCAACAGTATCAAAGATGTCTTTGAGGAACATGGTAAGGACAAAAATCTATAGGATACATAGAGGACTTCATATGAATAAAGTCTCCTTTAAAGATTATGGGGAAATACGTTGAAAAAAAGTTTAAAACAACAGATATGCCCTGGGCAGGCAAAGAGATTTGGAGTCTAATGTAGGATACATGCAAGAAAGATGCTTAGTGGGGCCCTTCACCATGGTGACCACTTAAGTTGCTCCCATTTATAAAGATATAGTATCTTTGTAGCACACTCTAAAGATTATATAGAAGCAACACATACTGTGTTACTTCAAAAGCAACATGTGGTAAAGATATGTTAAAGCAAAACATGTTGAAAGAGAAACACCAAAAGCTATGTAGTCCCTAACTAGACACACACTGTGTTGCAAATGACAGATCTTTTGAAAGAGTAAATTGATCCCGCTGTGAAGGATAGATTTCATAGCATGCCATCAGCACAGAGATGTAGGACAATTTATGTTTTGGTTTCAGTAATTACCTCCGCCAAGGAGGTTGTGTTAGTTTGTTTGTCTGTCAACAGTTTTGCTGTCTGAGTGCCATCTAGTTATGGTGTAGATCCAGTGGACTTTCAGGCTTTGATACAGCAACAGATATGGGACAAAATCAATTTGGATAACACTGCGGGTCATATACAACAAAATCAAGTTATATTATTGGCAAACCTGGCCCAGTACATTGCACAGATGCGTTGCCGATGACTCTGTGGCCTTTTAACCCTCCTTGCCATGTTCTAGATGGCACGTAGTCACCGGCTACTGTTTTGAATGGACTTCATAAAAACTATTGTAACCATGAGAACAATAGTGAAAGTATCTGAAAGGGCCTCTGAATGGGAATGTCTTCATTCAATAAACAGCAGAACAATAAAACACCATGCAATTTCCCTAGTTTCTATTTTCCATAGAGTAAATATTTCTCTCTCTCTGTCTCTGCCCTTTGCTGGACACAAAATCAGTCGGTGCCAGTCGGACCGCCGGTGCCAGTGAAAGAATCTTTAATTTTCATGTTTATTTTCCCCATTTGTGTTTCTTCATTTTGGTCTTTTTAGGCTGCACTGTTTGGTAGCAGCAGCAATCTGGGCTGATATCAGCTATTTCTAATTTTGTATTTTTCATTGAAATATCCAGCTCAATCTTTCTCTCCTCACCCTCCCTTCCTATCTCTTCTCCCTCGTCTCTCTCTCCTTCATGTCTCTCTCTCTCTCTTTCTCTCTCTCTCTCTCTCTCAACGCACCCACTGTATTTCTCTCTCTTCTTCTATGTCTCTCTTAACTGCCTGCCTCTCAATCTTTCCACTTGTTCCATATTACACTCCATGCACTCCCCCCCACCCATCCCAAAGGCCAACGCCCCCCACCCCCACCTCACCTCCACCCCCCCAGACAGCTGTCTCACCACAGCTCAGAGAGAGCTATGATGTGACACTGTGCTATAAATACGAGTACACACACACACACACACTCACACACACACACACTATAAATACCCTCCCTGTGCAAAAACACACTACTGCCGTATAAATATTTAAGTATAAATGTGTAATGAATTTATTGATATGTTGCCCATGCCAGCAGGCACTGTTTTGGGCCGTGGAGTGGTGAACCAGCGTGGTGGGATTGAAGTGGTGCTGAGGGATTGTGGGAAGGCATGTTCCGAGTTAGGCAGCTGACCAATCGGTGGGCTGGAAGCTGGAAGCCGCATCACAGAGAGAGCTACTGATCAGTACCAGTCTTCCAGCCATCCATCTCTCTCTCTCTCTCTCTCTCTCTCTCTCTCTCTCACACACACACTCACACACACTCACACACACACGCACACTATCACTTTCTTGCTTTTTTTTTTATCTCTATTCTTCTTTCTTGCTGTATTTTCCACTGATTTTCTTTATCTTGCTGTTCTACCCTGATCTACCCCTCTGTCTTTTCTCTCCCTCTTTCGCTTACCTTTCTCCTTTTGATTCCATTCACTGTGTCACACACTCTGTATCTCTTTCTCCCTCCCTCTCTCTTATGTGTTTCCATCTCTGTCACTTAATTTTTCTCTCTCTGGCGTCCTCTCTCTCTCTCTCTCTCTCTCTCTCTCTCTACCCCTCTATCGGTCTTTTCCCCTCTTTCTTTTTTCCCTCTTCCATGCTCTCTCACTCTCTCCCTCGCTCTCTGTCTCATTGTCATTGCATGACTGTCAGCTAAATGTTATGCCGGTATTGTGGTGATGTGGAGCGTTCTCATGCTAGCTGAAGTTTTGTCAT
Organism: Centroberyx gerrardi; assembly: GCF_048128805.1. Lineage (NCBI taxonomy): Eukaryota > Metazoa > Chordata > Actinopteri > Beryciformes > Berycidae > Centroberyx > Centroberyx gerrardi. The sequence continues at coordinate 13,088,112 of NC_136006.1, read as the reverse complement.
TGACGGTTTTGGGCATGTGTTTGACGTATGAGTTTGTTTTCATTCATTACAAGCCTACTCACTTCAGAAATGAGGGAAAATCCTCTCTATAGCAGAATGTTTTGCCACAATCTTGGACAGTTTCATTTAGATTTATGTACATGGTCAAGTTTCCTGCAAAGTGAACCAAGATGGTAGTGTGTGAGATCATCAAGTGACACTTTCTGAAGTCGCTCCATATTCAGTGAACGTGAAATAATCTGTTTTTCACAGTTGTTCAAAGACGGTTAAATTAGCTTTAGTGAAATCTCTGATTATGACTGTCAGCTCATGTGGATTCATCAGCCAGAAGAACGGATCTTATGATTGAAATGTTGCTGATTTGAATCCCCAGATAATAATAATAATAATAATAATAATGATGATGGAAATAATAATAATGCTAATAACAACAACAATAATAATAATTAATTTCATTATTATTTAATATACATCACTCTCCCCATAATAAAGATCATGAATGATCTCTTGAACAAGGCATTTAACTAATTGCTGTAGTAGAGTCGCTCACTGGCCAAAATAGAAGACCGAGTGCATAGCAGTGTGTTGCTGAAAAAAGAGCAAGGTTAAAAAAAAAAAAGGACAAAAAATCCCTACACTCACATGGACACTGGGGCTATTGTTGGGAGTGCCCAGTATCGCTTCCTTTTGATTTCAATCTCGATTAACCATGATGTTTGTTCAATAAAATTGTTCCAATGCCCCAATTTCCTTCCTCTGTAGTAGCTGTTCCACTCTGTTAACCTCATGGGAAAGTAAATCTGATGTTAACCAAAAGGTTGATTTCTAGAATAAATGCATTGCTGTGCGACAAGCTATGGGATAATTTTCTTTTGTTTCTCTTCACAGGATTACTGTAACAGAGGCACAAAAGATCTGATTTTGAACTCCTAGATCTGGCCTAGATTTGACTTTGTTAGGACTATCTAAGCAGGAAAACAAATCAAAATCATAAAAAGTTAGTTCTATGCCATTAAGGTTTGAAAATGTAACCAGACGAGGGCCAAAATGTTAATATGTTACTTCACAGAAAGCAGTATTGACTGATTTTTCCCTTTTCTGTGATGATGTAGAAGTTCCAGATTAAGCATATTAATGGAATCACAGGTTCAAGTCTTCTGTCAGTTCCTATAAGGCTTTGGAAGATAGTTTTCCATGTTCAGACATATTGACCGGACTGTCTTTGACCATGAGAATAACATATATGAATTCCTAAATTGTGTGGTATTTTATACTTCTCTCCCCTCCCTTTGTGTTTACATCCCCTTCGTCCTCTCAGCCGAATCCTCCTGTCCTCCCATTTTCCTCTTTTCTACCTTTCCCTCTCTCTTTTCTTACACCTCTTTCCTCCCACCCTGATCCAACCTGACCTCTTCTCTCCTCATCTCTCTTTATGGACGCTCTCCCTTCCTTTTCTCTCACCTCTGTCTATCTCCCCTCTCTCTCTCTCTCTATCTCTCTCTCTCTCTCTCTCTCTCTCTCTCTCTCTCTCTACTCTTGCTTTCTCTTGAAGCCACGTCCCTCTGTCCTTCCTCCAGCCCTGCTCATCAGAGGTCAGTCAATTACATGGTGTTTTTCTCTGATTCCGGTCAGCGTGTATGTATGTGTGTGTGTGTGTGTGTGTGTGTGTGTGTGTGCGTGTGTTTGTGTGTGTGAGTGTGACTCGACTCAACACTGTCCTCCCATCGCTCCATGCCTCCATCCATCCGTTAGTCCATTTCTGTGTTTACCTTTGAGCACCCTGGGTAATCATATTGTCACAGCCTATTTCAGGGTGCCCACTCAACCTCTCTCTCTCTCTCTCTCTCTCTCTCTCTCTCTCCTTCACCTTCTCAATTTCTCCCCCCCTTCCTGTCCTTTCCTGTCTATGTCTTTTTCTTTTGCTCTGCTTCTCACTTGAGCTCTTTGTTTGTCGCTCTCTCCATCTTTCATTTTCTCTCTCCCTCTCTCTTCCTCTCTCTCTCTCTCTCTCTCTCTCTCTCTCTCTCTCTCTCTTTCTCTTGCCCCCCTCCCCTCCTCCCTTTTCTTTCTCTCCCTCTTTCTGCCCAGCGTTCTGCAGCCCAGCTGGCATGGTTTTCTAGTGGTGTAGTAAAATATAAATATAATAAGGACGTTTTTGAGCTGGTGAATCCATTCTGAGCGGAGAAACATCACCACAGAGCCCACAGATGTGGCACACGCTCAGGAGAGAGAGAGGGAGAGAGAGAGAGAGAGAGAGAGAGAGAAAAAAATCCCTCATTTGACATGGAGAGAGAGCACAGCGAGAGCACAGCAAGAGCCCTGACTTACTGACTACATTATTGTTGGCATTACCGAGCTACTGGACTTGTTATTAGGTCACTTCATACAAGTCTTTGGCCACAAGCGTGAGGCAAGTCTCCAATCTTGTGAGCTTGAGTCTAAGTCAACCCTCAAGTCCCTTATTTTAAGACTTGAGCTGAACCTTCGTGAGTCCACCGTCCAATCAATAAATTTGTTACTCAAGTGCATTTGCAAGGCAAGTGTGACTCAAGCTACATTAAGGCCATTTTCACATCATTACAAACTGTAGCTGTCCTAAGTTATATTCTATTCTATGTGAAGGAGATTCTACTGAAGAGAAGCAGAACATGTGTGTGTGTGTGTGTGTGTGTGGGTGTGTGTGCATGCGTTCGTGTGCGTACACATGTAGCCTAAGTGTGTGCGTATGTGCATGTGTGTGCATGCCTGTTTGCCTGTATGAATGTAATTTGTGTTTATGTATGAATGAAACTATGTGTATGTATGTGGGAGTGCCTTTGCGTGTGCGCCTACCTGCGTGCCTGTGTGTGTCTAAATGTGTGTGTGTGTGTGCATGCTGAGTGTGTGTGTGCTTCTGTCCGTCCGTGTGTGTGTCTTTAGCGTCAGAGCACTGCGAACTCCAGTCCCCTGGGCAGCTCTTTGTTTGCTTTAGCCGTGCGGTGGCTAGCCTAGCCCGCTAACTCCAAGACACATTTAGCCTGTGCTCCACTTTTATATCATCCTGCTTTTATTTTCCTTCTGTCTGCTCTCTGACCAACTAGACTGCACTGAACCGGCCTCTAGCAAGGCGGCTGGTATTGGTGCCACTCTGAACCATTGATAGACAGAGTTTGGTCATTGTGGTTTTCACTGGCTGCCATGTTAGCTCCAGCGTAGCCCCTAAACTGTTTGCTCTCACTAGCCAAGTGACGCTAGCTGCCAAAAATGTATGGTAAAATGTGTGAAGGCTACAGTTGAGCGCAGCACAAAACACCCAGTCTAGCTTTTTTCCCCTTGTCTTGGAAGATTAAGGCTTACAAGGTCTTAGGCAGAGCCGCTCTGCTACTTTCGAGGCCTAGGGTACATAGAGACGCAGTGTTAGGTGTTTATTGTGGTCTGGGGTTGGAGGCTGGAGTGTGTGGAGGGACAGGAGGAGGAGGAGGAGGAGGAAGAGGGATGGCGGTTTAAGCCACCAGCTGTTGTTACCTTGAGCATAACGTCCTTTAACCCCCATTACAGCGATCCACCACAAGCCACAAACACGCTAGCTACCACCGACAGCAAAACAACCCCAAACTGACTTGTTTACCAGCTAATGTGCCATGTATTCACTCTTTCTTTGCTCCCTCATTTCCCCTGTCTTTATCTTTCTTCCTTTCCCATTCCTCCTTATTTCTTTTTTCTAATTTCTTTCCCAGCCATTACGTATCTTTCTTCCTCCAGATATGTTTCCCTCAATCCCTACTTCTCTCCTTCAACCTCTCTCATTCTCTCTCCTTCTTTCTCTATCATCTCTCCTCCTCCTCGCTTTCTCTCTACCTCCTTCTTACCCTTTCCTTTCATCTCTTCTCTTCCTCCTTCTGTCCCTCTATCCCTTGCCTTCCCCCACTTAGAGCCTTTGTTGGTTAGGGCCCTGGGTATGCGTGGGTAACCCCGGTGCCCATGTAAAGGCCCTGTGCTGTGGACTCAGTGAGCCCCAGTGTCAGTAGATGAAAGCGGAGCGAGATTCTGGGGCTGGCACCCATCTCCCTCTGTCCTGCCACTGTGGCCTCTTATTTCACCGAGAAAATTAATAACTTTAACAAACATCAATGAACGAGGGCCTGATGTTTGGTTGGCTTGTTGGCTGGCCTGGTGTGTGAGTGTGTGTGTGCATGTGTGTGTGTACTGTGTACACATGCCTGGATATGTGCGTCTGTGGGCCTGCTGCATGTGTGTGTGTGTGTGTGTGTGTGCTTGTGTGTATGTGTGTGTTTGTTCTCATGCCTGCCTGTGTAGGAGCTTTTTCAACAGTGAGGCTGAAAGAAAGAGTGTAAGACTGAGAGAAAGGTGGACAGGTTGACAGGAAAGAGTAAGAGAGAGCAAGAAAGAGAGAGAGAGAGAGAGAGAGAGAGAGAGAGAGAGAGGGGGTCAGGCTCTACTCTGGTTTGGTTTGGTCTGATCAGATTGTTGCCTGCTTGAAAGGCCATGGTGTCTTTTCTTGAGGCAAAGAGGGATTGAAAGAAGGATGGATGAAGGGAGGGATGGATGGATGGGAGAATGTGACCACTTCTGAAGCATTGTCGACAGCCACGCTGAATAGGCAGCAGGCCTGCAGGGAGCCACGCCCGTATTTATGGTCTTCAAAGGAAGGATGACACACACACACACACACACGCACACTCACTCACGCACACAAACTGTTGATACTTACAGTAAAACATACGCTTGTGGAAATGTGGCTACATACACATTTGCATATAAGTTTCAGCTCACACATGAACACAGATAAATGCTCATACTCATACAAATATAACCTTTGAACACATGTAGATGCATAAACACTTAGAGAGGCAGACACACATACACACATACATATGCAGCTGCTCTGTAATTGTGTCTCTGTGATTATTAATCTTCAGAGAAACAAACTTCACTATTTGCCTAATTCTGCTGCCTGTCACCTGTACAGCTACCATTTATCATTGGCGTACCTTAAAAACATTGTAACTGAACTGAGGCTATTTGTGTTTATATGATATTTTACTGTAAGTGATTGATGACACCGTCCTCCATACTCTTAATAATGGAGCAGCAAGAAGTGGGAGCTGTATGACAGTTACATCTGTAAGAATATACAAGACGGTGTAGCCCCTAACTTCAAAAAGAAATGGTAAGTTACACTTCCAAGAGGAGGGGAAATGTCACTAATTTAACTTTTTAGCGAGAGTAGTATCACAAGATTGTTTCAGAGGCTTTTCCATTATAGCTGGAAAAAACATTGGGGAAACACTGATGTAGGACATGTATGAAACATGACAATTTTGATCATGTTTCTTTTAACTGGACTGTATGTTCCTAACTCGGAAAGTTCTAATGAATTTACTTAAGTGCCAGTTGATGTTCTATTTTGGCCATAAGGTAAACAGAGCTATAGATGGCTGTTTACAGTGTGTGAATCTCTCTCTTTGCTTCTCTCTGTTCCATCAAGAGACATGAAACGCGTTACCGCGGCAAAAATACTTTATGGTGTTTACACTCGCAAATAATAAAACATAAATTGTGGAAACCTCAGCCTTGTACAGTTCAGTTCATTCAAAAGAGCCTGCCCCGAGAAACAGGGGTGAGACCACTGATTTTCTGCTGGCAAATATTTGAAGAGCTAATTTGGAGGGGCTTGGTTTGCTGGCGTTAAACAGTGTATGTGTGTGTGTCAGCCACACAGTCAGCAGCCAGGGAGCCAGGCAGCCAAAGGTTATTAAATTGGAATTGTAATTTGTCTATTTCAAGGAATTGGCTTAATGTAATTAATGTTGTCTGTGTTTAACTTGTATTAGCCAGTGGCTAATACAAGGGCATAACGTTATTAATGTAGCTACTATGTGTGTGTGTAACTGTCTATAGTTTAGTTTTAATTGTCAATGTTTTAAAGCCAGCAGCTAGTCATTCAGGCACTCATTTATTCATTCAGTCAGTCAGTCAGTCAATCAGTAATTCAATTAGTGTGTTAGCTGGCCAATGAGCTAGTCAGTCAGTCAGTCAGTCAGGCAGCCTGCCAGCTATTCATTCAGACAGTCAACTAGTATCATCCATTCATTTATTTAGTCAGCCGGTCAATCAGTCAGTCAGTCAATCAATCAATCAATCAATCAATCAATCAATCAATCAGTCAGTCATTCAGTCAGTCAGCCACCCAGCCAGTAAATCACCCTGTCACCCAGTTAGCCACTAGGCAGCCAGTCAACCTGAGCCACTGACCCTTGATCGTATTCTCTCTATTTTGGAATGCAGAGGGGCAAACCACTGGTGACAGCATACTCTAGGAAATTGATTAGTTTAATTGATTGTTGATTGGCTGTTGTTTACAGTCTAAGGAGGGGGGTATACAGGGGTTAGTTGTCAAGGGCAGACAGCTAAAGAGAGAACTGGAAATGTGAAGTGGCAGCAATAAAGGGCAGAGCTTATGTTTGCTGCTTGCCTGCCTGCCAGTACAGTGTGGACAAGACTCTCCAAGGCGCCCTGTGCCCAGGAGGGGCGGGGTGGGTGGCAGAGAGGGAGAGAGGGAGAGAGGAGAGGAGAGAGGAGGGCAGGACTGGCAGGGTGCGGTCTGAAGTGGCAACAGATCGTTTTGGATCACTCAAATCCCCTCAATTCAACTGGAAAGCTGCAGCTTGTTGCACGCTGGCCGCATATGGAGAGGAAAGCTTTCAATCCAGAGAGGGCACCAACCAAACAGCAGGCGACAGCGGCTGTTGTTGTGACAGTTCCCCAGAGGAAGAGAAAGAGGGAGAGAGAGAGAGAAACCACAACACTGCAACTTGGATATCAGCAACCGCGCTCTCTCTCTCTTTAACTCTCTCACCCATCGACTTTGAACCTGTTTGTTTAAATACACGGACTTTACAGCCAGCACACTCATAGTTGATTCTGTAGGGACGGAGGGAGCGACGCTGAAGTTTCTCAATCTTGGTCAATTTTGGAGTCGATAAAAACTTTTTGGTCTCCCGTCAGTGCCCCGGGGCAGCCGAAGTGCCCGGGGCAGCCCAAATGACCGTCTCTTATCCGAGGTTTTCGGACGAGATGTTGCGACTGTCGCGGACGATGGCGTCGGGAATTGAACCGGTGAGGTATTGAAGACATCTCTCTCCCCCGGGAGAGTTCCCCCCACCCCCGGGGCGATGCGGATCTCCTTCCTCCTTCTCGCCGCCTCTCTGTGCGCCTTGGTCCTCCTCCTCCCACCTGCCTCGGAGGGCTGCGGGCCGGGGAGGGGGTACGGCAAGAGGCGGCCTCCGAAGAAGCTCACCCCGCTGGCTTACAAGCAGTTCAGCCCCAACGTCGCCGAGAAGACCCTGGGAGCCAGCGGGCGGTACGAGGGCAAAATAACGCGCAACTCCGAGCGCTTCAAAGAGCTGACGCCAAATTACAACACAGATATTATCTTCAAAGATGAGGAGAACACGGCGGCCGACAGACTTATGACCCAGGTGAGATGAGATGAATGGGTTCAGGGGCGTCAGTTCACTAAAACCAAAGTCCTTGCGTAACTTCAAACTTCAAACTTCAAAGCCCGCCAGACGTAGGTCAAACTATTTTACTACTACGCGCGCAGCTAAGATGGATCATTTGGTTCTGAATGCTGCCCTGTTTTTTTTTTTTTTTGTAGGTATGGCTTTCTGGCGTTTTTTTTTATTGATCTTTACTCTCCATTTTTATGATAAAACTACAATTTCCTAGATGAAATTTGGATTCACTTCGGCTATACCTTTGCCATACCCAGTTGACGTCCGCCTGGTTAAAACGGTTCTTTTCATAATCCTGGTTTGACAGCTGACTGCAGAAGCCCTGATCTATCTAGGTGAACGGATTGAATCACTTCAGACTACACTAGCCACGCTGTTGCATAAATAGTCTGCTGAATGTTTGCTGTCCAGTTAAATGTTTAAACCAGAACTGATTGACTGAATTCATTGATTGACGGCTCTTCGTTTCATCTCTGGATCTTGCTACCTGACATACCTGGCTGTTATTTTTTACTTGCTTTAGCTATTGCTTTTACTCCTTAACATTTTGCCCTTATTCTAAACAATATATATAGATACATTTATATATTTTATAAATCTCAGTCAACCACAACCTGTCCACGTTTGAATTACACACACAGAGGTGCGTAAAACATCTGTAAAGTCTTTTTCCACGCTCACAAAGTCAGGTTGTAGGATAAATTTATTGATTTAGACTGTTAACAACCAAAATCTACGCAAGAGACACTTTACTGACCGTCTCCTGTAATAGGCCTGTCACTTTTATGTAGCCCAGTAGCCTGCTGTGTGTATTTATCGAGGGATAATTCAAATTCCAATTACTTTAGGTATCATGACAATAATGTAATCTCAATCTTAATCTCAGTTTCACACCACACATATTTGGCTGCTTACTTAATCTATACCAGACGGCACTTTTCAGCCAAAGTTACCAAATTACGCACAGTGCGCTGCCGTCAACATTTGGATATCTGAAGTCTCTCGCAGCGTTAGTGTGCCCTTCATTTAATCCAATGCAGCTCTCACCTAGCAAGGGAAATAAAACGCAACGATTTTCATTCATTCATTCATTCATTCATTCATTCATTCTGTCAATAAGGGAAAGTTTAATTCAGCACAGACTCTTCTTTATTCCTCAGTGGTGTCCCACAGAAATGTCTTAACTGCACTGTTGTTATTTTTTACAACACATGAATGCTGACATTATGTGGAGATGTAGATAATGTTTCATGACAGTAGAAATTATTTTGTAGAGATACAGTGATTTCTGTTGGACATTAATTCAAACTAGATTCATATCGTAAATACATTGGAATTGCTAAATAATCACAAGTAAAACACATTGATGGATACTGTTGTGTGTAGCCTACTTTGACCATGCACCTGATGCAATGCTGTGTAAGATGCTACCATACTACATTTGGTTTATGTGTGTGTGTGTGTGTGTGTGTGTGTCTGTGTGTGTGTGTTTTGGGAGCACTGAGGTTATCTTATATCCTCATCACACACACTCTAAATCTGACAAAGATCAACCCAACCCTGCACTATCTGATGGGCATGTCTCTTGCTCTTCTGTCACCATTTATCACCTCTCTTTCACTCTCTCTCTCTGTCTGTCTCTCTGGTTTCCCTATTTCTCTCCTCCTTCTCCTCTTTTTTCCACCTTCCCTTCCCCTTCCTCTTCCTCAAGAGGTGTAAAGACAAACTGGCCATCATTGTGATGAGGTTAGCACAACCAAACTGACCATATCTTTTCCTCCCTCTCTCTCTCTCTCTCTCTCTCTCCCTCTCTCTCGCTCTCTTCTCTCTTTCTCTCTCTCTCTCTCTCCCTCTCTGCCCTGCATGCCAGCATTGTAAAGACAAATTGAACTCAACTCATGCGATCTCTGTGATGAGCATGTGTCTCCCTCTATCTCCATCCATCCAGCCTTCATCCCATTGAATGACACAAAGATAATCTGAACTTTCTGGGTATCTCTTTGTTCATCATATGGCTTTAACCATCCGTCTTTCTAACATTGTCCCTCTCACTCCCTCTCTCTTCAACTCGTCTCTCCATTGTTCTACTCTACTCTCAGCATTATAAAGAAAAACTGATCTCCCAAACTGTATTGTCTGTTTCTAACAACCACCCCTCTCTTCTTCCTTCCCCACCCCCTCCATTTCTCCCTCCTTCAGCGTTGTAAAGACAAGCTTAACTCCCTGGCCATCTCTGTGATGAACATGTGGCCGGGTGTGAAGCTGAGAGTGACGGAGGGCTGGGACGAGGACGGCCACCACTCAGAAGACTCACTGCACTACGAGGGCCGCGCTGTCGACATCACCACCTCCGACAGGTAGGCATGGAACAATAGATCATCATACAGATCATCATGATATGAAAGATAATGATAGGCATGGAACAATAGATCATCATACTTAACATCATGATAAGAAAGATGATAGGCATGGAATAATAGATCATCAGATACAACACTATGATATGAAAGATAATGATAGGTATGGAACAATAGATCATCATGCACAACATCATAGTACTAAAAATATTGATAGGCATGGAACAAATAGGATGGGAAGAGGGTTATATTCCAAAGTTTAACCTGTTAGCCTGCCAATCTGTCAGCCATGATGATCAGTCAGTCAGTCAGTCACTTTGTCAGCCATGCAGTCATTTAATGAGTCAGTCAGTCAGCCAATCAATCAGCCAGCTAGTCAGTCAGTCAGTTGGCCTGCCATCCAGCAAGGCAACTGGTTGATCAGCCAGCCACCTAGTAATTCAACTAGTCAACAAGTTTGTCAGCCAACCTCTAACCAGTCAGCCTGATCCTTGATCTCATTAAGAAAAGAGAAAAAATAGGGCTTGTCTTAACTAGTTAATATTTAAAAATATGTTTAAAAATGCTGATGTCAAATTAAAATGCCATAAATCCAAATCCACATTTACGATCCTAGAACTCATTGAACTCATTGTATAATTTAAAAACTTGCATGGCTGTCAATCTGAAAATAAGGACATTTTGTAGATGTTTGGAGCAGTGTGTTGGTCCAGGTCGGATCAAATCACATTCTGAGTTAAGCATATCTTTACACTCTTCCTCATAGGGACAGAAACAAGTATGCCATGTTGGCCCGGCTGGCTGTGGAGGCCGGGTTTGACTGGGTCTACTACGAGTCCAAAGCCCACATTCACTGTAGCGTCAAGTCAGGTAAGAGATGAATATGGGCTGGTGTGTGTGTGTACATTATGAGTGTGTGTGTGTGTGTGTTTGTGTGTGTTTATGTGTGTGTGGCCAGCTGTTATTAACACTGATGAGGTAGGTGCCAGACCCTTTGTTAGTGACTCGTTAATGGTTCAGGTTAACAAGATGGCTGTGTATGTGTGTGTCTGTCTGTGTCTGTCTATCAGTGTATGTGTTTGTGTGTGTGTGTGTGTGTATGTGTGGTCTGTTGGGATCCAATCAAAGCAGGATGTGCACCTGTGCATGATGGAGTGTTTGGTATTTTCGCTCTCAATTTAATTTTTTTTAGCATTAAGTGACACTGCCACTACTCTCACCATTATTCCCCAAAACAAATACAAGTCAGCAGCGGAGCTCGACAAGAGTTGACTATGTTCCACCTCAAGCTGTTCCAGCCTTTGAGACATTTTAGAAATCCATTTATCCATGTCTGGTACCACCAGTTATTTGATGCCAAATTACATGCTATAGCAGTCCATCCAGGCTAGTAGGCTGAGCGATGATTAACTCTCTCTCTCTTTGTTTGGCTGTTGCATTTCCTTCAGTAGGTTTCTCTCAGATCTCTTATCTGGGTCTTATCACATCCCAGTCACAGCCCTCCTTGCCTGCAGCCCTCAGGCTTACAGACACATACGCCTTGGACAAATATTTGGCTGCTTTAAGACCCCCTCCCCCCCTTGCCCCCATTGCCCTCTGCCCCACCCCTAACACACACATACACACACACACACACACACACACACACACACACACATACACACACACGAACACATGCAGGCACGCAGACACACTGATGAAGACTGAAGTTCTTATTTCAAAGTGAACTTCTCTTCAGTAGTCTTGCCAATGATTTCTATTCTATTCTATTCTATTTTATTCTATTCTGTCTTCAACTTTTTTCTAAATGAGCTAGACTCAATGTTGGGATTCAAGTTCATTAAAACATGTTAATGCTCTTTTCATGTGCGGACCCACCAGACGTTGGCATGTGACCCACAGACAAACTCCACACAATATCTAGACCCATTCCCTAAGTCTGTGTACTTTTCTGTCTCTCTGACCTCAGGCTGTGTTCTGACTGCGGTGATACAATCAGCTGGTTATCCATTAGCCCTTGCTGACTACCTCTCCCTACTGCCTTGTCTCACTGCTTCTTAAAGGGCCACCTTAGTCAAAAAAAAACAACAACTCAAGACCAAAAACATGTCCTGTATTGTATATTCAAGATGTGGTATTATTCACGTGATACTGGTGTCACCATGCCCAAGTGGTTTTGGCAAATTTGATAGTGTTTGTAGCGGGATAGACTTACATGCTATAGCAAAGTGGAGGAGCAAACTTTTCCATTTGACAGTGTTATATGAGAAATAGCAGGAGGAGGGCCGTTCTAAATTCACCCATTGTTAGAATCCTTAAAACACATTCCAGTGACTTCACCAAGCATTTGACAAGCCTCGCAAGAGAAGTGTTGGCTTACGAGGCAAAAAAGAGAACTAACAATCACTGTCAGATGAAAAACTTACATCTTTTGGAAACTATATAATGGGTTTTGAATGGGTTTCACAGGCCCCAGTATTATGAAGCTCGCTGAACACGCAGAGGGCCACACAGTTTTCAAGCGACTCCGGTGAAATGATTCCTGGTACTTGAAAAAGAACAGCTAAATCTCTACTTGTTTGGAATTCTCTCCAGTGGAAATAGTCATAAATCACCGATATAGCTTAGAAAATCAAATGTGGGTTGAGCTGTGTTGAATTAGAGAAAGTCAACTGATCAGTATCATAGATGGGCTTAGAAGTGTGTGTGTTTGTGTGTGTGCATGTGTGTGTGGTTAGGGTTAGTAGCTAGAGTTTAAGGTTTGTGTGAGAGAGAGAAGAGAGACAGAGGCAGGCAGAGACAGAAAGTTTGAACGTGACTCCTATTATATGTGTTAACAATCTACCATTGACCCACTGAGATAAACTTGTCCTTCAGTCAGTGTCAAAGTCTCATCTGCTTTATAGATCTCTCAGTAACCTAGAATAACCTGCAGATGAAGCCAGAATAGATTTTCCACTGCTGCTGCCCTGTTGCTCCACTCCTATGAGGAATTGTTTACAACATTTGCCTGGCTTCCACTGTATGTTGTCTCTTCACTCTTTCAGTCTTCTTCCTCCATCTTGCCCCAAGTTAAGAAATAATCTCAATAAAAAATAATAAAAGAATCCCCTCTTTCTCTCTCCATCTCTTCAGAACATTCTGTGGCGGCGAAAACTGGCGGCTGTTTCCCCGGTGATGCTCAGGTCATCCTCGAGGGCGGGGCTACTAAACAGGTGCGTGACCTTCACCCCGGCGACCGCGTCTTGGCTTCCTCGACGACGGGCGGCGGCGGCCCCCTTCTCTACAGCCCGGTCGTATCCTTCCTGGACCGCCAGCCCAACGCCACAAAGATCTTCTATGTCATCAGCACCACAGCGGGACTTAACATCACGCTCACAGCCGCACACCTGATCTTTGTCGCAGACGGGAACTGTACTGGTGGGTCGAGCGAACCGGAGAGGGAAGAGATGGTTGAAGGGCCGTTTCTGGGGACCAGAGAGGAGAGAAGGGCCGGTTGGGGAAGCACAGCAGGTTTGAGGACGGTTTTTGCCAGCGAGGTGCGTCCGGGACAATGCGTACTGACGTCGCGAGGGAGAGCGGGGTCAGAAGCAACGCTGTCAGCCGTGACCTACGTGGAGGAGCGGAGGAGCACGGGGGTCTATGCCCCACTCACCCAGCACGGCTCTATAGTGGTGGACGGGGTTCTGGCGTCCTGCTACGCTGCTCTGGACTGGCACCATCTGGCCCACTGGGTCCTGGCCCCGCTGCGGTTCTTCTACAGCCTGATGGGACCTTCAGAACCGCAGACTGACGGGCTGCACTGGTACCCCCGGCTCCTGCAGAGGCTGGGGGAAACGCTGCTGGACGCTGGACATTTCCACCCCTGGGGGCTTGAGGAGGGACAGAGACATGAGGTTTCACACTGATGACTGATTTCACTTGCCTCTATTCAGGAGCACCGACGCACAGAGCACATCTGTCTTTCTCTACAGAGAGAGTGATTGAGGGACCATCAAAGACAATTGGTTTTATAGTGTAAATGTGTTTTTACTAACTCTACTTTCACTGCGGCTTACAGACTCTGTTTTGCTACTCGTGCAAAACTGTCGCACAGAGGAGGGACACTGATAGCAGACTGAGAAAGAGATGTGTTTGTTTTATACTTTTGGCAATTTCAATTTTATTCATGGTGGCAAAACAGAAGATTAGAGAGATGTGTGAGAGAGGTGTGAATCTCACTGAAGACAATCAAAGACTGTTGTTTTGAAAAATCAAACTAGCAAGTAACTCCCCTATTCATTAGAGAATTTCATTGGAAACTAAAGCTGACATTGATCATACGCGTAAGTGTTTCACCATTTTAATGTTTATTTCACCTCGGAGCACCTCAAAGAGCAAAACCAAGGACTGTGACAAAGGAACAAGTTTCAAAATGGAAGCTTTTCACAAAAAAGTAAATGCTGGAGTTAAACAAAATCAGTTTTCACCATTCATTTTGTACTGTATTTAATGCAACAACATTGATCTTAAAATGCCTCTTAAGAACAAGCAGAGGCATAGTGACAACTACTCAACAGTGGGAAGAAATTTAAACATATGAAGTTATTGCAACACCTTTAGAGAAGCTAAAGGCGAGAACATGAAGGAAATGTGTGAGGAGACAAAAGAGGAATACAGGGAATAGCATGAAGGAAACCAATGACTCAACAAAGCATATTTTGTAGCTCTATATTATGTACATAGGTATTTATATAGATCAGTAATGTCAAGAAAGAAAGAAAAGAAAGAAAGAAAGACAGAAAGAAATAAAGGTAGAAAGAAAGAAAGAAAGAAAGTTAGACTGCAGGTGTGTCAGGTGTACTTTATCTCAAGTTGTACCTTTGTTTACCAAAAAGGTACAAAGGACCACAGCTCTATTTATTCTCAGCGAACAGTAAACCCACTGACTTCAGGTATATATATATTATATACTGTATATATTAGCAGGAATTTACAAAGTAATTTACCTTGAATCACAACAAAGCTCATTACAATGTGGATGATAAAGACGCAGCCATTATAGAGGTGCTGATGCAGGATAGATGCATGGTGCAGGGTTCTATGATGGCCACCACTGTTTTGTTAATCTGTTTTTCAAAGCCTACCGTCTGAATCTGTCAGTCAGTTTGATAGTCTGTTCATTTCTCATCCTGTCAATACCGCTCATTTATACATTCTCATGTTTTTTTTATCAGGTATTTTGTTTAGAAGGAGTTCATATTTTGCCAAATGTTTTTTCATGGTTGAATTTTCAGGTCAGTAGTATCTAGATAAGGCATACACAACACTCAGGCTACATCCAACTACTGTATTAGGCAATAGCTATCCATCGTATTGAATTACAGTTAGCAATTATCTTTAATCTTGAATAGTATGAGTTTATTTGATTGCTCTCAACCTTTGCCTGGTCGTTTTTTGTGTACCATCTATCACACAAGACTGGCAGAGGTACAGAAGAGCTGATTTTTAACAGAACTGATCTTGTGATCGATGGATAAAGCATCAGATCTCGTTGGACAAAATATACAGGTTCCTTAGCGCATCCAACCAGTACATGATGTTTGTTGAGTATGCTTTGTGTAGGTACTCATACATTGTGATCTAGGAAATCCAAGGCATTATTCTACATGTGTGCTCTAAAATATGTCAAATATGTATATTAAGCTATTGTCGGAGAAACTATTTAAAGATCTATTTTTAAAAAGGATGTAAATGTATTATTGTTATTTTTGGCAACTCTGTGCATACAATTTGTATTTGAAACATAAAGTTGTTCTTTGTAAACCAAAACTACTCTTGTGCCTTTTTGATAACATAGGATTCAAAAAAGATCATGAATCGTTCATTACTTATCAGTGACAAATACTGCTTACTGTATGTAATAAAGTCTGTTTTTCTATTGGATGCTGTTGGATCTTTTAGTTCAGAAGCGCTTTTGGTAGGGAATCACCCTACTTTCCAATGTATACTATGCAGACACAGCTTTTCATGTGTAGGTTCAAATGTTAAGTGTTCATAACTAAAATGACAACCACAATGAGTGACCGCTGTTCAGCGTAATGCATCATATTAGTAGGAATTGCAAGCAACATTGTGACTGCACCATGAATATCTGTGGTTAGAGGGTGGGCTGCTGTTGGGTTTCAGCACCATGGACAGCAGCACACAGCAACACTTTCTCCTCTTTCCTCCTCTTGATGTCTGACTGTTTTCCTTTTTTCGAGGATGGACAGCTACTAGTTGACGACAGCACACCCTGTTGGCTGCTTCAGAGCTTGCAGAGAAGACAAACCTGAGGGGAAAATCCACTGTTTAACAGAATTCAACACAGTAGCAGAGAGCAGAATACTCTCTTTTTCTGTCTCCCTGTTACTACTTATTTCTGCATCTGAAAGCTACACTGTTACTCTGTCTTATTTACAAGGCATTTTTAGTACACTACAATAGAGCAATCTGACATTTAATACAAGACCAGTAAAAAACATTGTTTCATAGACAACAAAATAAGACAGTTTACATTAATACATGCAAAGATGTAGGTGCTCCCCTTCTTCCCAGATAAACATTTTTTAAATTTAAATTGGGAATTTGATTGAATATTGATTTTTAACTGCAACCACAGGTAATAATGCAAGAAATACTCAAACCTTGTCAGACTCAAATGTCTGTAGAGAACAATATTGAGGAGATGAATCATCATGACCAACATTATTGTAACTAGAGATAGTTTGTCAGTTTGCTCAAATTCAACAAGGATGATGATCAAAAACAAAACTCTTTCCCTATTTTTTCCCCTAGGTCTATTGTAAACAAGAGGAATGCTATCCAACTTCACCCCCCCTAAAATCAGAAGAGCCACACAAAATCAATAAACCAAAAGAGATTCTAAATCATCTTTATTATTATTGGTCAGTAAGGTACAGGAAAAAACTTTTTCGTCTTATCCCATAGTTCATAGCAGGAGACTTTTCCATAAAGACAAATAGAGAACCAGACCCAGGTAAAACAGTCACTTACCAAGTTTAAAATATTTGAAAAGATGTGAGAGGTGCTTGGTTTATCTAAATGTGCAGGTGGTGTTCCCAAAATTTATCATGCACATCTCAAGTGGTTCAAACATTGGAAACCATTTGAAAATGTGTTTACCCGAGTCTGGTGGTTTGAAATCTATCTCTATGTGTCCTGTCTCCATTTCATCATGTTTAATTAACAGAGTTAGGGCCACGATACATGGGCAACATTTTGAGGCAAGGTAGATGGACAATTTCACCAGCAATTAAGACCAGGACTGATGTGAGGGAGATTGAAGGAGAAAAATATGCCCACCATCCCCCTTACAATTTCTTAAAAAATCTCTCTGATTACGATCATAACACACAATCCAGAATCCCACTGTAAAACCAATATCTGTTCCCACTGCCTCAAAAAGTTGCCCACGTATCATTGTCTTAAATCAAGGGTGTTCACACAACAACACATGGGAAGTCAGCATGCTCACAGTAACTCACATACAGATATGAATGTCTTTATAGAATATGTATCTGTCATCACAGCTTGGCAAAATTACACTTATACACAACAAATGCACAATAACACCTGGAACCATAATACCAGCCAGTGGAAAAAGACCCAGACACGTTTTAGTCGTCTTTATCCAATCAGAAAAGCTTCCTGTAAAATGGACGACCCCATCCCCAGGTAGGTTGTCAGGATATCGTCCAATAACAATAGCCCATAGATAAATAATTTATTTCTCTCAAACAGCTCACACACACGCGCAAACGCACGCACACACACACACACACCCACACACACCCACAGACACACACACACACACACACACACACACACACACACACACACACACATTACATCTGAATAACATATCATCATGAGAAATATGGATCTCTTTCGAGTGAATGATCGATTGAATGAATAAATGGATGGTGTAGAGTTAGTTTTAACTACCTAGGTGGCTATGTTGAGAGCAACAAACAGGGGTACAAAACACTCCATAACATCTCCAGTTGGCAATTGTATTGACATAAGTTACATTAGGCTATATATAATCATTGCTTGGCAGCATACAAAAATAAAAGGAGTTGCTCTGGTGCATATTCTGAATCATCTGGATTTGAGTTAAGTCATCTATATGCAAACAGGATAAATATTTTCGGCACATTTCTTTAAAATGAATGAGACTGGCTCAGTTATTGTATATTTGATTAGCATTAGGGTGTAACTGTTTATCTGTCTAGCTATTGTGCCGCCATTAGCAGCTTCGTTTGTTGGCTAGCTTTGTCAGCTAGGCTGGCTAATGCATAATAGTATCCCTAGTCAAAAAATCCTTTAAAAGTTTTGCACATTCCCACTCCAAACAAATCAAATAGGACTTCAATTTAAACCATAAAGGACTCAAAAAATCCAATCAAACTGTCCTATATGATTCTAGCAATTCTGTTGGTACACTCAATAGGACTGTAAAACCCTTATTTCTGCTTTGATTCTTAAAGGATTTTTATATTGGATTCCTGCTAGACCTTTTGACTAGGTTGGTGTCAGATGACCGATTAACTGCATATGAATACATCTGGATTTCAACAACAGGTTTGTAGTTCTCATACTCCATATAATCTAAACTAAGACAACAACTAAGAGCCCATATTTTACAAGTAAACATTTAAAACAGGAATTAGGGAAAGTGACCAAAAGGCAAATGCAGTGTCTCAGGAAGATAATCACCAATCTGGCAACCCCCAGGACTAATTAGAGTGATTGTAGATCAGTACACACAGTAACTTTCAGGGGAACAATCACTATACCTGGCTATCCTGTCACAAACACAGCATGGGGATAGTGGAGATTTGGGAGAGAGCCAACACACTTCTAGAAATCTAAATCAAATCATCTACAGCAGATTCTCATACCAGGAGAAATCAGTACCTGGCAAACTGTATCATTCACATACTGGGCCAGTGAAGTGAGTTATGTGTCTTGAACAGCAGTAGCCATAGTGCCTCCACCCTGAATCTATTCTGTGTACTATTGATTTGTTCAGGAATTCCTCTTGAGGGTGGAGCAACAGAGTGAGAGCAGCAAAGCCAGTGTGTGAAAGTTGAGACTTCTTCACTGGCTTGATCTGTGTCCCTCCACTTATTAATAAAGCTGTATGGCTAATGCGAAAGATAGAGATTGCTGCAACAACCACTTATTCCCACAGCGGTCACACTCAGAGTGGGAAACTCCACCTGGAAGAGCAAACACAGCCCAACTATGTCATACTGTTGTGTACCAAGATGCACATCAGAGAATCAGACAAACATTTATCATTTCACAGATAGAAACATATTAGAAATGAATGGAAATCAAGAATCCGGAGGGATATACAGTAGGTTATAGTACATTTTAAGGTAATATATTTGGCCCACTGTAGCTTGCTACCAGACTCTAGGCTAGGTAGCAGGTTGTTGCAGTTGTTGCTCCCAAGATTGCTAGCTAATTTGATCGCTGTTATAGGTCTATCTGAAGTCCTTGCTTATGTATTGAAGTAAGGCTAGTTTTATGCCAATCTTCCAGGTAGAGTTTCCCACTGCAAGTGTTCAAAATGGCCGCAGTGGGAATGAGGTCTTTATTACCTATCTTTTTAGTAATTTGATTGGGGCGAAGTTGCAATTGAGAACTGATAACCATGAGTGAGGAAACTGTACTGAATCCAGATCCATTTTCTCTGGGCAACTGCACCTTACTTCTAAATCACTTCAGTGTAACTAATGCTGTTCAGCTGGTAACTTGTGGGTTTGCATCCCAGAGCGAGTATATAATCAGTGATGATACTGCTGATGGCTTTAGCTTGACTTACTGAATTGGTACTGAATAGCTTTTACAGTGGCTTGATCTGCTGGATGAATGTTTCTAATGCGGGCAACAGCACTGCTCACTTTATGTGCTTACCTGCCTGTCAGTCTGGTGTTATAATGCCCCCCATTCATCATAAACAAAAGAGATTTTCATATGTTTATAGGGGCTACTCTGCTACACTTGGCATTGGGTTAATAATTGTACATAGTGTTTTTAATCTCTCACTATCAGATGGACAAAAACAGATTTCAACTGACATTTTCTGTGATGACAGGTGGTGGAATATGTCTTAGACGAATTTATGATAAAACATCACTAACGCTAAAACATCAAACACAACTACAGTGGTAGCCATTGTAGAAGTACCCCATCCCTGCATCTATCCTGTATTATTAGGATTTTCGAATCAATTCCTCTTGTTAGGAGTGGAGCAGCAACAGTGCAGCAGTAGTGCAGCAAGCCAGTAAAAAGTGGGTCCCCTACAACGGCTACATCTGTAGCTAATTTTTAAAAATGTGGCAGAAATCAACTGAAATCTCAAGATCCACTTGTAGCACAATGTAGCAGACCTTAGAAATGTATGATTTCAGCCAGGGCTAGTGACAGCTCTGCTTCTATGGCCAAAGTCCTAATAAAGATATATCAGGGCAAGAGAAGAAAGGAAGAAGAGAGGGAAGAGAGAGAGAGCGAGAAGGAAGATGGAATGATGTCCTCTCCTCCTTTTTCACAGCCTCTGGGTGAAGTTTTCGGGGAATACCCCTTTAACGGAGTTTTCTTTGTTCTGGAACCAGTCATCCTGCTTCATCCCCATCAGCCAGCCCTCATCCTGAACACACACAGACAAACAAATAAAGACATTATCAACACACCATATACCTGTGTGCTTGTGTGTGTACATACAGTATGTGTCCATGTATGTCCATGCATCTGTGCATGGTGCGCATTGAGTATATGTGTGTGTGTGTGTATGAATGTACGCGTTCATATATTGTATGTCTCACATTTGTGTGTCTGTGTGTGGTGTGCTGCTACAGTACTGTTGGGAATGTGTGGGTATACATATGTGTTTGTGTGTGTGCGTATGCATGCATTGCTGTATCTGTGTGTGTGTGTGTGTGTGTGTGTGTGTGTGTGTGTACCTGATCATCAGGGATTTCAAAGGGAATCACTAACACCACGTCTCCAGCCTTCATCTCCAGCTCATCTGAGTCATTGGCAGCGTAGTCATGCATCACCTGGACCTAAAATACATAAATACACATGTAAGTACACTCTGAATATAGATATATATCTTTGATCTTTATAACACCCAGCATTTGTTTTTTTCCTGTATAACCATTTCTCCTACCCAGTCTTTGAAATTACCTTGAACAAGAAGCCAGGAGGCAGCTCCCCCGCCTCTGCCGCTGCTTCGGTTGGTTCTGCCACTGCTGCCGCTGCTGCCGCTGCTGCAGGCGTCTAGACAGATTAAGAAAGAAGCACAGTTATGTGACAATACTGCATGAGAGGAGGCATGTATGATTACACAGCTTTCTCAAAGTCTTCATCTGAATCCTCATATCTAGTCAACTAAACAAACAGTAACTGAAATAACACACCAAAAGGCATTTCCAAAGGGTTGTTCTCACGGTAATGAACATCCAGCTGTAACAATTACACGAATACTAATACTAATAGTAATTAGCAGAAAATTTGAAAAATTGCAAATATACATTTTTTCAAAACTCTAATATGGCTATGGTTATGGCTTTCCCAGCCTGTGTCAACTGCTAAAGTAATTGAAATGAAAACAAAGTAATTTCTGGCATTTTGCAATTAAAAACCACAGCATTACAGAAAGGGAACATTTTATAGTAGTCCACCTACACTCACCTCCTCTGTTGCTTCTTCCACAGCTGCTTCTGCTGGAGCTGCAGCTTCACCCTGAAAGTGAAGTCGGAGGAATAACAGAGTGGGAGAGGTTAGAGAAAGAGACAGATGGGGGATAAAAAGAAAGAGGGATAGAGAGTGAAAGAAAGAGGGACAGACAGACAAAAAGACAGGCAAGACAGAGACAAAGACAGGCAAAAGCACAAACAGACGGCACTGTGAGAGCCTGAACAGAGAAGCCGTGGTTAATACAGTCAAGTACTTTGACTAAGCGCAGGCAGAACTGCAAGGCTAAAGACGTGAAGCTTAGACGCTGTTGCACATTTGCTATACAGTAAAAGCTATTGCACAGCACTTTGTTTATTTGTGATTAGCAGTGACTGGGATTAAATGTGTGCAGTGTTATGGAGCAGATGTCGACTATACTGTTCTCTCCCTCTTTCCCATCCCCTCATCAATTCATCTCCCACTCTGCTTCACAGTTGATGCATCCATCCTTCCGGTCCAGATGCATCCTAAATCTCTGCATCTCAAGATTTCTCCTTCTTTCCCCATTTCATTCACAATCTACCTTTCCATCACCTGTTTTCTTCATCATCCCCTTCCCCCCCCCCGCTGCACAATCCTCCTCCTCTCCTCAAGAGTCGATGCATCCACCCTTTCCGTCCAGATGCATCTCTCCATTTTTTTGTCTCTCCTTCGTTACCTGACCCTCTTCATTATCCACCGTAGCTGCAGCCGGGGGGGCTTCTTCCTCGGCGGCTTCAGTCGGAGCCTCAGCGGTGGGTGTTTCATCCTCGGTGGGGGACGCCTCTTTAACCGGCTGGCTCCCATCATCGTCCCAGCTTTCCTGGGCCGCAGCCGCCGGTTCATAAGGAACCGGCTGGGCCCCTTCATCCCCCCATCCCTCGTCGGCTACAGCTACGGGGTCGAAGCGAACTGGCTTGCTTCCGTCGTCCCCCCAGCCCTCTGTGGCAGCGGCTACCGGGTCGTAGCGGATGGGCTGCGAGCCGTCGTCCCCCCAGCCTTCTGCAGCAGCAGCCACAGGGTCGTAGTGCTGCTGCTGAGGGGGCTGCTGGTCTTCTTCTTCTTCTTCTTCTTCCTGGGCACCGCCGTCCTCAGGCTGAGGGGCAAGGGTCAGGTTTCAAGGGGTCAGAAGGTTATAAATGGACGGGGTTGGGTAGTTGGGAGTAAGGTGTATTTCACCATATGAGTGTTATAAGGGGTCCGTAATTTAAATGGTTGAGGGGATTTTTAGGGACAGAGGAGTGAGGTATAAGGAATACATATGGGCAGGTTCAATGGTTAAGCATTTTTTGAATGGGTAAAGGGGTTTGGGAATTGGCAGTATTGGGAGTATAAGGGATTTTTGAGGGGTGTTTGGGGGATGTTTGTTGTGTATGGACAGTGTGTGAGCAGAACACGGGCAAGGGTCAAGGTTGAAGGAGTTAAAAAGTTAAGGGCAAAGTCAAAGGTTTAAGATGGACAAGGGGTTGGGGATTAGAGGGGTATTTAAGGGGTGAACAGGGGCAGGTTGGCAGAATATGACCAGAATGGCAGGCAAAAGTTCAGGGATTCGAACATTGAGGGGTTTTACAATGGATGAGGGATTGGGGAGTTGGAGCCGAGGGTTATTTAGAAAAATGAGAATTATATGCCATGTTTAAGGGGCATATGGGGCAGGTTGGCCATGTATGAGCAGAAACAGGGCCATGAGAGATGCCATGGACACCGATGTGAAGAGTTCCACAGCAGATGCCAGCAAGTCATCATCATGACAATCAGGAAGGTTGATGCAGAAGAATACATGATTGCCAGAGAGGAGGTTCAAATCAAATTAAAAGACAGATGAGGACAAGGAGGGGTGGCAAAAAAAGGCAGAAAAAAAGCAACAATCGTCAGGCTTTTCCCCATCAGAAGATAGATGTTGGTTCTTCTATGTGGTTGGCAGGCATGGTTTATATTCCCCCGCTTATATTCAGATGGAGAAAGAAGAAGGGTGCTTTGTAAGAGTAGAGGTGTCGCTCCTTTCTGAGCTGTCATTGCTTTTCTTCAAGCTTTAATACAGTAGAAACTGTATTATTTTGAGACACATCTCTCTTACAGCGAAAGGGATGGACAAAAAAGGTTTGTTAATGGTCAGATGGCCAACCTGAAAGCAACGCTCTGTGAAGTTGCCCACTAGCTCTGAGTACAGGTTTGGAGATCAGCGTACCTGTCTCATTTCTACCCTCAATCCACAAGTGGTTCAATCTTTTGCTTTCACTTGAAGTCACAGCAAACATTTGCATCCATTTTGTTGTGAGCCATTTTTGTCCTTTGTAGAGAGCTTTCTGTTTAATCCCATTAGGGACATAAAATGGTGCAAGTGAAAGCAACCCACTGCAAACAGACATTATTCTTCCAGCTTTCATGAGCAACTTCACTCAACTTTGAAA
Organism: Centroberyx gerrardi; assembly: GCF_048128805.1. Lineage (NCBI taxonomy): Eukaryota > Metazoa > Chordata > Actinopteri > Beryciformes > Berycidae > Centroberyx > Centroberyx gerrardi. The sequence goes on along the minus strand of NC_136006.1, from coordinate 13,064,052 downwards.
ACAGTTACTTGTTCCCTGTGTGTCACATGTAACATGTAGCTAACATGTAAACTGTACATGTCCTATCAGTGGAACATGTGAACATACAGGGAGATGGGGGAAACAGAAAGAAAGGAGGTCAAAGATCATTGCAGTCAATTCAATTACAAATTAGTCCACTCATAAGATAATTTTCAATTGAAATGTTCAGCTAAATTTACACTAAAAGAGTTGAAAATCATTTGTACCTTTGTGATTATTTTATGGATGTTAATGGTGTCTTACAATCAATAGGCTTGGCATCTATATATGAATATACATGCACATATAGAAAGAGAGAGACAGAAAGGAGAGAGAGGGGACTGAATATAGGACACCATTAATATGAATTATTCTATAATGTAGAAAATATTGATCTGAAACTGAATTGACTCTAGCTCATTCCCAAGTTCTATTTGTGCTGTAAGACAACAACCTCTTCACAGAATAGTGCTGTTATCACATCAAGCACTGGACACAAGGGCATTGCTAACGCACAAACAGATTTGGGACAGACAGACTTTTACAAAAGCTTATTTACACACAGTAGTGGCCATTATAGAAGTCCCTACCCAGCATCTAACCTGCATGTGTAGTGCAGGACTTTCTAAACAGTTCCTTCTGGGAGTGTCGCAGTAGTGTAGCAGCAGAGCAGCAATCACATAAAGAGTGGGACTTCTATAATGTCTACATATGTAGTCGATGTAGATGATGATGATAAGAGTCTGATGATAAAGGTGATGATAGCAATGGTAATTATTTTGAGGATGAGGATGAAGATGCTTACCCATGAGTCCCAGTTTTCAGGCTGTGGAAAACAGAGAGAGCAACAGAATGAGAAGAAAGGCCATACTGTAAACTGATGTGGCAAACCCTCCTAGAAATTCAAGTCTATTTCTATTGCATTCACTGAAACATTTCCAATGCAGGTCCCATGCTCTAAACCTACAAGCCCATAGCAGTAGATCTTCAGCAGAACAAGCAATGCTTGGTAAAAATTGAAATAGGTCATAAGTAGGAAGTGACAAAAGTCTTAAGAGGTGACTACTGTCTAAAGTCTAGAATAGCTTACATGTCATCCACCCGTATTGTGAATGGACTGTACAGAAACGGTGCACTGCAAAATATGAATGTCCGTTTTAACAAATAATTTAATCTTGTATTCAGTCTTAAAAGCTAATTTTATTCAAAACTAATAAAAAAAACAATGGGATAAATTAATTTCACTTGCATCAAGACTTGAAACAAACTACACTATCTTGAAGCGAGGGGTAAAGTGCAAAGATGTTGTCTTTTGTTTCAGAAAGCTTGGTGAGGAAAGTGAAAATTATTGGCAGGTATGTTTTGAGAAAAATAGGATATTAAGACTCAAAAAAGATTAAATTGCTTGTTAATGTGGACACCCATGCCATTTCATGCCCTCCACTTGAAGTGTGGTGGGTTGTACTGAAGAAGTCTAAGTCATGAGCTCTAGATCATAAGGCTTTGGCAAACCAGGGACAGGACTACGTCAGAATATTTTAGCACCCTCTCAAAATTGTGGAAGCTGATTAGCACACCTGGATCAAACAGGAGCTGAATATATTTTGAATACTTCGAATAACATGAGGAGTGCTTAATTTTTCTCATCCTACAAGTGATGTGCCCACACTTCAGACTGTCTAACAGTCTGCCAGGATATACCACGCACAGCTCAAGTCATTCTGGTACTTAAAACTATATTCATGTGTACTTTAGGCCTGTAGAGTAAGAAGTGAGAGCAGAGCAGGTCTATAATCTACAGTTCATGCCAAGATCCACCTGTGGATTGTGCTGAAGCAGAAAGAAGTGGTCACTAAAAGCAAGTTTCTACAGTTCATCATGCCACCATCCACCTGTAGTTTGGTAAACTGGACAGAAGCAGAGCAGGTAGCACTGCAAACTATGGCAAGCTTAGCAAGTGATTTCATCTTGTATCCAGACTTATCAAGCTTATTTCAAGATATTTTAAGTCAAATTACTGCATTGGTTTCAAGAAATGTCAGTTTTTGACGCTAACCTTTTTTTTTGCTTGTGTCATGGTTAGCCTACTTCTTGAAACAGAAATGTCAGAAATGTTTTGATACCAGCAACAATACAACTGGTCAGTGCAGTGAGTTTATGTCAACTGAAGTTTCATGAAATGAGCATAAATAAAACTTCTCTGAATACGATACAAAATCACTTGTGAAACTTTACATTTTTTACAGTGTAAGCTCTACAATCGATATGTTCATGCCATGAATCATCCACCTGTACGGCCGTGGAGGTTTTGCTTGCTGCACTGAGAGAGTCCAGGTCCATGTCCAACAGGGTGCTCACTGCAGGACTGTCAAACTGACAACAACAGGGATAGGAGGGCTCATTGGCTAACAGGGCGCAATAGAGTAGGCACAGGAATAGAATAGAGTGGGATAGAGCAGAGTAAAAGACAAGAGAAGAAAAGAGAGAAGAAGAGAAGAGAAGAGAAGAGAAGAGAACAGAACAGAACAGAGCAGAAGATAAGATGAGAGAATAGGATGAAAAATAAGAAAAAATAAGCGCAAAGACAGAACAGAATAGAATAGAATAGAATAGAGGAGGAGGACTAGGATGAGGAGGAGGAGGCCAGAGGAAGGAATAACTGAAGGCTCTGACCTGTACAGGAGAGGACAGCGGAGAGTTAAAGGGCTGTTCCGCTGTTTACAGACACACTGACCTGTGTAGGGGAGGTGATGCTGATATCAGGTGTAGCCGCAGCATCAAACAGGTTAATGATGTTCTCTGTCTTCAGCTCCTTGGATGGAGTCACCTTGGGAGGAGGAGGCACTGCTGGCTTCAGCTAGGAAGGAGAAAGTCAGAGTAAATTGTTGATTAATAAAATATAGTTCTTCCTTCATTCAGGAGGTGAGGATGGGGAGGAGCAGGCTTCAGATAGAACGAAGAGACTGCTAATGTGTGTGTGTGTGTGTGTGTGTGTGTGTGCGTGTGTATCTCTACCTTGGATGGAGACTTGGGGATGGGGGGTGGTCCTCCTGGCCTGAGAGTATGATTTGATGCATCTTTGCCGCCGCCGCCACCGCCGCCGCCGCCGCCGCCACCGCCGCCGCCACTGCCGCCGCCGCCGCCGCCGCCACCACCACTGAGAGAGAGAAAAAGAGGAGAGAGAGAGAGAGAGAGAGAGAGAGAGAGAGAGAGAGAGAGAGAAGAGAGAGAGAGGTAGAGGAGAGAAAAAGGCAGTGGAAAAGAAAAAGAGAGAGAGCGAGAGATGGAAGACAAGAGAGGGATAAAGAAAGATTTGAGAGAGAGTAACATGGGTAGCAAACAAGGGGAGAGAAGGATGAAAGAGAGAAGCTAAAAGAGATACACTACTACTAGAAAGGAGGAAAGAAGGAAGGAAGCCACTAGATTATTACTGGGCATGCTCTACCAGAGTCCAAGCGGAGAGAAGTTGTCATGGCAAGCGCTGTCATGCAAGAAAAGTGAGATTCCCTTCCCTCCATTCCTCCCTCCATTCATCCCTCCTTCCCTCCCTCCATTCCATGCAAGCAGGCTCAGTCTGTGCCTGCTGTAAGTTCTCACAAACGAGCAGTGATGATAGAGGCATTCGTTGTTGTTGGGACAATAATCTGAAACTGTCACAACAGCCCCAGAGCAGTAGATATTTAAAGGGTTTGGCATATTGACAAATTAAAGCTGCACTAGGCAACTCTGCATGTTGGCGGCTCCAAATGACAGCAAGAGGTAACTTTTTGGAAGATTTGAACCTCAATACCCAAAAAACATGACGCCATTAAACTGCACACAGCACACTCATGTTCACCAGTGGATATTAAAGGCACGAGAGAGGTAAAGGATCCAACATTGGTGAGTGCTAGGTGACAGTTTGTTTTTCACTCTTAAAGGTACAATATGCAACTTTTTTCACATTAAATAACAATGAATTAAAATTATATATTACACATTATCAGTCTGTCTCTGACTGTGTCTACATCACACTGTTTGGCTTTTCAGTGGGCACGTTTTTGGCCACAAGCCATTTCATGTGGGTGTGGACAATTGTGGGCTGTGTTGTGGCTATCAAGCGCAGGCAAGTCATGACAACAAAAATAACAGCGGAAAGCAGTAAGAAACAAAAGATAGAAACAGTGAACGTCAGCATTGCTTTTTTTATTGCCTGTGTTTACTTCAATGCCTGTTGACAGTGACAAGTGTTGGGGCGGGAACTTGACTAAGTGAGGGGGAGAGGGGTGGAACTAACTTCTTGCCTCAAGGAGAAAAGTTGCATATTGTAGCTTTACGCTTCAATTCATCACTTCGCAGGGCTGGGATGCTCTTATGTTTTGCAGCCTCACTTTGTAATTTAGCTTGATATGATAAGAGGGGCGTATTTATACAAAACAAATTGCCTAGTGCAGCTTTAAGGAAACAGGTTTGCTTAACTCTTGCATATCTACAGCTCTGAGCCCACACAGTCAACACTCTGCTCAGACTGTGGATTCACTAGAACAACAACCAAGCACTAGTTGTCCCTGAACTCTCCCAAGCCCGCAGACTGACTGACAGACAGACGGTCGGACAGACAGGTCAGTCGGACAGACAGGTCAGTCGGACAGACAGACAAGAGTTTCGTCACCATGGTTACCACTGTTGCTGCTGTTTACCTCCTGTTTGCTCCCGATGATGAGGCGCCGCGGTTACCTGTCTTTCTGCAAGGGGGGGGTCAGGGGTGGCTTCAGGTTAATGCATGCCATTTCATTTATTCCTGTAGTGCTTTATTCCTGTATCTTGATATGTTTGTATTTAAGTGCTTTATTCCCCTGTTTGGCCTTATTATCTGGGAAATATGAAATATTTGAAGTTAGTGGATGTTGATGCTACAGTGTCAGCAATCATAAAAGTCTCCTTTCATACATCTATCTTGCATTTATCCACTAGTACTGCAGAAGCCACAGTAACTTATTCTTGATTTAAATATTAAAAACATAGAATAGGCATATTGTAACAAAAGACTTTTGTCTCAGAAAAACAGGGAACTGCTACACCTTTCTGTGTACCTTCTACAAGCCGAAAAGGGAACAAAATAGCAGTAACATCGATAAATCATGTACCCTCAAGAGGTTCAAATATTTGCAATCATTTTTGAAAATATTTCTTTTTAGCCCTCGCCTAGAAAAGACCATAGAGATACAACATGGCAAGTGTGTTTACCCTATAGTCAAATATATTCTTGGCACAGAATAAGAATTGTAATTATGGTTATGGTTGTTTAACACAGGGAAGAATGAACAAAAAGCTAACAGTCTGCCCCGTATCAGAATCTATGTTACTTTGAGACATGTTAACAAAACAGAAAGACTAAACTTTAACACAATGCCCCAGTATTACTGACTGTTGATAGGACTGCTGTTTAGTAAGAACCTCATAATGTTATTAGTGTGTTTATTTTTGCTGCTTGTATTAAAAGTGAGCTGTGAGCTGAATACATTTCCTGACCTGAGATATTCTGAAACGTTGATTTTATCCACTAGCAGGGACAGGGCTTATATTTAATCATAGAGATGTGGCAGCCAGCAATAGAAAGAGTTATTTTTTTTTACAGAATTTAAATGATGGATTATAATTTTATGCCTGCATTTTTTACTAACCTGCCTGATTCTGTTCCCTCCAAATTCACCACGACATCATACAAATCCTGATCCAACTGGAGAGGGAGGGAGAGGGAGAGAGAGGGCATTACATAAATACCATTACAGTAATACACACTATAAATTCACTTAAAATCTTAATTTTAAAAGTAATGCTCATCATCCATTAACAACAGAGATTATCTTAAACTATTCTATATCGTATGACATAGAAAATCATTATGTTGTGTTTGTTGTCCCGGTCAGTATCACTATCAGTTGAATGGGATGGCTTGTGCTGCCTGACTGTTAAAGCTAGTTTGCATTGTCATGTCCAAATTCAGAGAGAAGGTATTTACAACCCTCAAACTAAGGCAGTAATACACAGGATAATCTTGTATGAAAGTAACTGAAAATCCCATGTAATGCAAGCCTCTATTTTTGTTTTACTAGGAGTTTTACAATAAGTTTAAATATTTCAGCTTCTACTGCAGCTCCTGCTGTTGCAGTCAACATTGGCACAGTCAAAATTTCCCTTCATCTGTCATTGCGAATACTGTCTCAGTTTGCTGTGTAGCTACTCTTTATCTAAATCCAGCATTAGGCCTGTGTACGAGTCTCACCCGGCCCATTTCCTTGTGGAACTTCTCCTCGAAACCGGCCAAACTCTGGAAGGTGCTGACATAAAACCCAACACGACTGGAGAGAGAGAAAGAGAGAGAGAGAGAGAGA
>NC_136006.1:13040178-13055178 GCF_048128805.1 Centroberyx gerrardi | reverse complement strand
TATTCCTCAATCGTTATGTAAATCTACCAGTATGATACAAAATCTTTCACTTCCTAATAGTTTCTTAGCATTGTAGATCTGTATTAAGAATTAGCTGAAACCCTTTTCACTGATTGGAGTGTTTGCTTCAGCCAGCTGGCAGTGTGCAATCTTATCAGGCAAGATTAATCAATCCAAAATCCATTTCAAAGAGCAATCTGAATGAAATCGGAGGACAAATCAAGAAGCTCCTCATCATCTCGCAACAGAGCAGTAGATTTATGCTGCAGTTTTGCAAACTTAATAGGACACCACACACAATTAGAAACACCCTTGGAATATAAGTTTTTTTTTTTCAGGCCTACATTCTTTTAATCAAGTATGCAAACACACACACCCACACACACACACACACACACACACACACACACACACGCACACGCACACTCTCCCACTCCTACACTCACACTCTTACTCTCTCTCACGTACAACACACTAAAAAGCGTTTCTGACCTCTGCAATGGAATCCACCTCGTTCTTGCCCTCCCACTCCGGCTCATACATATCAACCAGACACGCCTGCAGGTTCTTGGAAGACTCATGCATGGCTGAGGAGACACAAACACAGACACACACACACACATTAGTGGAACTTCAGTGGTCATTTAGAGGTTATGCTAAGCAACCTAGATATGCATTTGAGCATGACTATGTCTACATATGTGGCTTTGTGTGTGCAGGCAAATGTGTGTGTGTGTGTGTATGCATGTGTGTACTTGGTTGTGAGTGTGTATGCGCTTGTGTGTCACCTTTGACTGCCTCCAGGTAGGCCCTCAGGTCTCTCTGCAGTTTGCTGCCTTCAGTCTGGAGGTGAAACATAAAACATGGAGCTTAGAACACAGAACAGAGTGTCAGGAAAAGAGGAGAGAAACGTTTCAAGCCTGTTAAGTCAATATTTTTCAATCTGAGTGAAGGGAAGAGTGAAGTGAATTTCTCCTCCTGGCTAGCCAGAATTTGAATTGGCACATGGAGAGGGTACAGAGAAGACAAAAATGAGCTAGAGCTCCATTAAGTGTGTTGAAATTGGGATTGCTCTCTGCCATGCTATCTTGATGCTGTCTTACATATTGTTTGTTGAAGTTGATGACTCCCTCCTCAAAGGCAACATCTTTGGTCTCATCTGCTTTGCCAAGTTTCTGGAGAACCTGTCAATCAAACAAACAACAACAAAGGCAACAACAGCGTAATAAACAACAATAGACAGGAATAAGACAGGATTAAGACAGGAGATGCAGGTAAATTCTTGACTTTCCCTAAAATCTACAGTCAACGAAGGGTTTGCCATCTTTCTCATCCATCCAACTTCTCTGTTTGCCTGCCTCTCTCTCTCTCTCTCTCTCTCTCTCTCTCTCTCTCTCTCTCTCTCACACACACACACACACACACACACACACACCCTCTCTCTCTCTCTCTCTCTCACACACACACACACACACACACATGCACACACACACACACACACACACACACACACACACACACACACAAACTCTCTCTCTCTCTCTCTCTCTCTCTCTCTCTCTCTCTCTGGGCTTTAAGGATCAAATAACCCTATATTGTCCAGAGACCAATAGCGCCCCCTGTCTTTTGTTCAGGGCACAACAAACAGGAGCATGAAGGCACAGAGTAGGCCTCATGTATACCACCTATACATAATTACTACATGGGTGATTTTTATTATGCGTGAAATGAACCAGAAAGGGCTGCAGTCACAATCTCTGTGACAAGGATTCATTAGGACATTCAGATTTTATTAAGAGAAATGCCTGTAACACAACAGTTATAGGCGATATCACCCTATTGAAATATATGTAGGCCCATAGTGTAGCCTAATCCACTGCAATATGAACGTGTCCGCTGAATGACATTGACAAGAGGAAGGGTGTCTCTCTTAAGTGGACATCCCCATCCCTAGAAATAGCGTGCCAGCTCTTATTATTATGGTGTCGTGATGCGACACTGCGCCGCGGTAGGGGATGCGACATTGGTGCATTGGGGTTTTAAAACGGTGAAGGGTTGCAGGCCTGAATGATATCCCACAGATGAACCTGTTATTGAACGCTTTCTTACCTTTTCCTGGGCTCTGGTTAGTTTTTTCTGCACGTTGCTGGCCACTTTCCCTGCAGTCAGCCCCTTCCCCAAATTCAGCTCAGCCATCTTGTAGCGCAGATCAGCCTTTGGATGCGAGAGGGATGGAAATAATTTCAATAACGATCGTTTGGACCGTTACGGCGACCGATTAGGCAAATTCATCAATGTCCGGAAGGGAAATAATAGTGATAAATGTAATTATGTGATGTTATGATGTTCCTGCCGGAAGATGTCTGTGCATAAAGCTATATTCTCCAATACTGAGCTGCTGTGCGCGCGTCCGTGACAGCGGAGGAGGATGCGCTGTCAGATGCTCTTAAAGGCATAGATGCTGCAGCGCGTCCACAGACATAAAAGGATATTCCCTGGAAAAGATGCAGTATAAGCTTAGGTGGCGTGTTTTTAAAAGCCATACGAATAGACATAAATGCTCTACATGCATCCTTTAAGAAAAAGAACTACAGTAATCCTATAATACATTTTACAAGGATAGGCCTACTATACAAACATCACATCAAAACTACAGAAAATATAGAAATAATGTAGGAATAGTAATGGTATCATTAGAGAAATGGCATTAAGTACGATAAAATTACTATACATTCAGTACTGAATAACACACTTTAAATCCTTATATTCCAGGGATACAGGAACATAATATAGTAAGTTTTCGTTGGAAATGTTATTGTTTGCCCTTAGAAGCTGACCCCAAATCAACATTAAATGCTGGCAAACCATCAATACCAAAAGTCACCATTAATAACAAGTTTTTGCCATGATGGAGTCACCTACAGGCTGCACTTTTGAATGCACTGCAACTGTGTTGTAGTCAGGGATATGATACTGATACCTAATGATGCCATGTCTTATCCTGGATGATCTTCTCAGGAAAGTCCTAACAGCACCCAAGATATGTTGAGTAGCACCACTTTGGCACAGACTATACAATTTTTGTGTGGCTAAAAATGTGTTTATTACTGTAATCCAAGAAAGCTCAGCTGTGTCCCACAAGGAACTCCTTTGCCCTCCGGTAGGTGGCGCTGTTGGCTCACTGACCATATCTGCAATGCTCTGAGTGAGTCTGTTCACCTTTTGATTTGGTTATTTTTGCTTAAGGGCTGCAAGAGTCTAGCGGAGGACTGCGGAGTCTGATAGCATCACATAGAACAGCCTCACACACAAAGCTTCAAACAAAATAACACTTGCTTATAATCTAATTTAAAACGTCTATTTACTGTATGAACAATGAACTGAGCTCAACCAGTCATATGCCTAAAACTAGATAAAGACCATGATCTAAAATGCTTTTATGCTTTTCAACTATACACTTGTTTGTTCTTCTAAAGTCGTGTATTTTATACTACCTGATTGCTTAGTGGCCACATTTCCCCTTGGGCAACACAGTATACACCTGTAGCTTAACAGAGAGTTTAGCTGTCAGGGTGTTACCAAAGATCTGTAGTTATGAAAAAGAACAATATCCCTATAGGGACTTACAGACTGTCTGTGGTGCTCAATAGTACTCATACTGACCATACTGACATTCATACTGACATTCATACTGACCTTATTGTACTTTAGGATATGTTTTAACCTCCTGTGGCATTATACTGTGTAATATTCCTATAATATTTGTAGATATCGTTTTGCTGTGATTTTTTTTTTTTTATAATATCTCTTTAAAATGTATAAGAGGATTACTAGTCCTTTGTGAAGTCTTGACTGAGCCTCATATAAGGACCAGTGGATCAGAGGTGGCTGGTAGGTCGAGTACTGCCGGGCATGCTGGGAGCTCTCCAAGGTCCTGATCCATCACTGTCTCTGATGGTGCTGAAAGGAACAACAGGCAGCAGAACAATGGGCTCTAAAAACACTGGTGGGCGGTCATTATATGATTTTTTTTTTTTTAACTATTGTACAGGATGTGATAGGACTATACCCTCTGTGTCATAATCTAGCATGAGTGCTTCCTGAAAAACCTCCCTTAGATGTTAGAAGAAAAGGGTTGAGTGTGTGGATATGTTACAGGGGGAACACATCTATAAGGGAGGGTGTTTTTGAAACTGCATCCTACTTGTTTATACAGTATGTTATCAGTATGCAGGAAATTGAAAGTCCACTATTTCCCTTGTGAAATGTTAACAGCCCTCCTTGCTAATTGCTGGGGTCCATATATAGACCTCCTTTGTATTCCACTCTCTCCTGTCTTTCTCTCTCCTCCTCCCTGTCTTCCACTCTGTCTTTCTCTCCCTCCTCCTCCCTGTCTTTCCCTCTCCTGTCTTTCTCTCTCTCGCCCCTGTCTGTCTCTCTGTCTTTCTCTCTCTCCTCCTCCTCTCTTTCTCTCTTTCTTTGTCTCTCCTCCACCCTGTCTTTCTCTCTCCTCCTCCCTGTCTTTCTATCTCCTGTCTTTCTCTCTCTCCCCCTACCTGTCTTTCTCTCTCTCCTCCTCCCTGTCATTCTCTCTCCTCCCTGTCTTTCTCTCTCCTCCTCCCTGTCTATCTCTCTCCTCCGCCCTATCTCCCCTGTCTTTCTATCTGTCCTCCCCGTCTTTCTCTCTGTCTTTCTCTCTCTCCTCCACCCTGTCTTTCTCTCCCTCCTCCTCCATGTCTTTCTCTCTCTCCTCCACCCTGTCTTTCTCTCCCTCCTCCTCCATGTCTTTCTCTCTCTCCTCCACCCTGTCTTTCTCTCCCTCCTCCTCCTCCATGTCTTTCTCTCTCTCCTGCCCCCTGTCTTTCTCTCTCTCCTCGTCCTTCCTGTCTTTCTGTCTATCCCCTCCCTCTCCCCTCCTCCCTTTTTCTCACCCCCCTCTTTCTCCCTCTCCTCCTCCTCCCTGTCTATCTCCACCCTCACCCTTCCTCCCTCTCCTCCTCCCCATCTCCCCCTCTCTTTCTCTCTCCCTGTCCATCTCCACCTGCCTCTCTCCCTCTCCTCCCCTCTCTCTCCTCCTCCCTCCCTGTCTTCCTCTCTCTCTCTCTCTCTCTCTCCTCCCCTCTCTCCTCTCCCCTATCTCTTTATCCCCGACAATAACAACATTTGGCCACGAGTCACCAAGCCCATTCTTCCCCATATAATCACATGAATAGCTCCTCTCTCCCCCCGTGTGCTGTGGGAATGGTTTAACCCATTATCCAGAGAGAGAGAGAGAGAGAGAGAGAGAGAGAGAGAGAGCGCGAGCACACAAAGGAAGCACATATACTCTTCGTTGTGAAGGATATAATAGGGTGATGTAAACATGGAATAACAAACGCAAGGCTGGTCCATTATTTGCGTTCAATATTACATGAGGTGATGACTGGTCTGTGAAACTAAGTATATCGCGTCTGGAGATAGAGAGAGAGAGAGAGAGAGAGAGAGAGAGAGAGAGAGAGAGAGAGAGAGAGAGAGAGAGAGAGAGAGAGAATAAAGAAAGGAGTAGAGGAGAGGAAAGAGGAGTTGAGCGTTGTTTCATCTCCACTATAGGGGTTTCTGGAGTTGTCCGCTGCTTCTGGACCGAATCGGGTTTTTACTGAGATGAGGATGTTGGGTTCTTCACACTGACCGAGCTGACACGTGGAGATTTTCTTCTTCTTCTTCTTCTTTTGGACTCGGGGATAATAATAATAATAGCCTACAGAAAGAAAAACACGCCAATGCTGCGTTTCTGAGGTGAGTGACAACCAAGTGAGTTTTCTTTGTTCGCATCCAAAAAAAAAAAACAATGGTGGGTAACGTTATGGGACGTAGCTTTTTGTTGATTTGAGTCAGAAGACGACGCACCACATTTCCCGAAAGGTTAAGAGACAGCTGAGACAAAATGTTCGGTTTCTGCGCACAGCAGCCCAAATGAGGAACCGTCCCAAATTGCCAGTTTTTAAATGGGTTTTGGAAGCCAGTTGCTTTTGTTCACAGCCTGGCCCATCACGGAATTAATCCCTGATACTGAGACACTGGAGCAATGTAACGCTCAAAACGAAAACGGCTCTCACAGCTTTTGCCATTGTTTTCACTCTATTGTTTTCAAACCATATTGTTTAACGTATATGAGATTTGGTGCCATAACACGAGACTGGGCGCTTCAACACCTCTCAGTGGCCGCATATTATCCACGATAGGCAAATTAATCCTTCATGATGTGTAATAATTAATAATTAAAAGGACTTTAAACTCTGAATTTGATACCCGTGTATAATTGGACTGAACAGCGTGTAAACACTGGGAGCTAAATTGATTAGCACTCCACTTGGCGGAAAGTCACGTGGGTCCATAACCTCTCTCTCTCTCTCTCTCTCTCTCTCTCTCTCTCTCTGTCACACACACACACACACACACACACACACACACACACACACACACACACACACACACACACACCTCTATCTATATATCTATTAGACAGTCTCACTTTCTAATTTTGCCTCAGTTTCAGGTCTGTATTTAATGGCATGAATGTCACAATAACAGTAGTACCTAAGTGTATTAAATTAGTTCATCTCTCTCTCTCTCTCTCTCTCTCTCTCTCTCTCTCTCTCCCTTTATGCATTGGAGAACACACTGTGCTTCAGTAATGGCACATAAAACAGCTTCATAATTAGCAGTTTGTCAGAGCAAAGAAGGAGTAATTATAGGCAGCGAGCCTGTTGGACTAACTGTATAGGCAATTTTCCTTTCAATTTTCCCTTTGTCTTTGCACCAGTAGCTGCCAGTACCATTCTGAAAAAGACTGGGCTTGAGCCTATGTTCTCTCTCTCTCTCTCTCTCTCTCTCTCTCTCTCTCTCTCTCTCTCTCTCTCTCTCTCTCTCTCTCTCTCTCTCTGAGATAGTTGTTAAGATTTTTTCCCCCTGCAAAAAAGGATTTGAGAATGAGACTGAACATGGGAATGAACAACCTGTAACAAAACACATCACCCACCAACAGACAGTCACCATAATTGCACTTTTCCCTTGATACATTGCATGTTTGCATGCAAGTACATGCATGCATGTGTATGCATGTGGTGTAAGGGAGAGACACACAAAGCAGAATAAATAAAGAATTGCAGACGAGCATGCATGCACAGTTGGACACGTTAGACAGTGATAAGGATGACAAATATGGCAGAGAAAGACGCACAGGTGAAAGAGAGAAGGAGAAGATAAAAGTGTTTAAAACAGAGGGCATGGAATAAAGATTTGTAAGGTAATGTCTGGTTTCAGGAGATGGCTTGACTTTTATCCAGTGGGCCTAGCTAGTCCTTCTGTATGCTAGTAGAGTTAGAATGAAATAGTGGTTAGGTAGAATCAGAGTTAGGAGCGTGGCAGCTGTTAAGAAGAGGGAGCTACCTCCTGTTATTTAGCTGTCATCATCATATCATCTACCTGTCTCCATTTGGTCCCATTAAAATTGTGGATTATAAGGATAATTGTGGCCTTGTCCAAACATAAAAATAAGCAGGCAAGGTCCCTGTGCTGAAGATATCTCAAAGTAATGGTTATGGATTTGAAGGTTGTATTTGAATAGAAGATGCTGGAGAAAAGACACCGTGGGAAGGAATGTGAGTATAAGATGGAGTGTGTAAGAGTGTTTAGAAGCGCCATGTTACCAGTTACTGACTGTGTGCCTTTGTTTGGTGGAGTAATGCGTGGGAGACTGGACTGGTGTGAAACTGCAGGGTGGCTTACTGTCTGGTGCTATGAGGTCCTTTAATGAGAATTTCCTCCAGTATGTGATTCATTTCCCAGGCAGTACAGTGAAGACAAGGTCTTGCCATGTAGAAGGGTGAGTCAAGCTTTGCGGAGGTAAATAACTCAATGGACTGACACGGGACCTGCATCATAGATCAGTGTTTTTTTTATTTATTTTATTTTTATTTTAGCCTTTATTTACCCGGCTAAAGTTGGCTGAGCATGCTTGATCTTCTTCATCAGCATCCTGTTTTTCATTCACACAGTTACACCCATGTTTACCCCCCTCCCCACTGGAGCAGCTGGGGGGTAAACATGTTGCTTAAGGGCACTGTAACAGTAGGTGTTGAGCTGAGGAGGAAAGTGTTTCTCATTCACTTTCATTGCCTGGATTTTACCACCTGGTCTGGAAATTCCAACTCACAACGTTCCAGCCACGAGCCGATACTTCTCCCAGCCGCCCACAGTGGTTGTTCTGGGCGACAGGTTTAATTTGTACTTCATGTGCTTCGTTTGCTTGATGTTTGAATAATGGCACTTCTTGAAAACATAAATCAGGTCTTTGTCCCGTGAATGATGAATTTCAGTTTCAAGTGATGGCATGTAACGACTGCTTTGTTCCCTTTTTATTAGCTCAATAGTGAAGCTAGAGGAAAGTGAGGAGATATAAATGTGACCACACAACGTGTGCTGGGATTCAAACCCACACAGTCACCAGCCCACTCATTCAGACATCCTAGAACCAACGATACAGAGAGGTTTGCCAGGTTGTATTATGCGCGCTATATTGCCCCTCGCTAAAAGTGTTGATTGAAAAAGTAAGGAAATGGCCGTCACACTATAGAATAATTTTAGAATAATTTTAGAGTTATTTGTTGTCATTGCTGAGCTGCCTCAACATCAGTTCACGGAAATTGCCTGAATTCTATTTTGAGTGACATTTCTCTTCACTGCTTTGCAGCAACAGTCTGATAGTTGTTTGCTTTGCTTTGACAGAAATTGCCAAAAGACATTGTACTAACCAGAGTTAAAGATACTAAATTGATGTTTCTTGTGACATTTAGTCCATCATTTTTTTTACCCAAATAGAGTTTGTACTGTTGGTGTCTAACCTAAAACCAAATTAAATTTCTTACCCCATAAAACCTTTGCAAAGTCCATTTAAGATGTTTTTAATGAGGGACCCCATATGGTGCTATGTTGTTATGTAACCATAACCAAGAGCCAAGCAGTCCTCAGTCTTAGGACCTCAGCCAACATGTTGGGCTCAGAGTTTTAGTTGGTCTAAATTTACAGAGAATCAGACAATCTGTCTCTTAACTTCCTTGTGGCGTTTCTCACTATGGCTGACTAAACTGTGAAAAATTTAATTCGATGTGATTTCCTCATGATTGTACGGCTATAAGAACGTCAAATCTGCCACCTGTTATTAGTAGGAAGGTACGTTTAAACATTTCGAAATTTTAAAATTGTTTTATTCAATTCAAAAATTTCCCTCACTATCCAGAATTTGAATGGGGCTAAAGTAGAAAACATTGTGGTGGCGTCCAAATAACCTCGCCAGGCTACTGCCCCAAAACCCTTAGCTCCATCCCTGATCTCAAAATATGTTATAGCTTCTCTGCTTCATGCTTTAAGAAATCTCAATGCAAGGGTGATGGATGGGTGCTGTGAAGATTGTCATTCATATGGAAAATACAATCTGTGGAATGCCTATGTTTCTACCCAGTCACTGCGCAGTGCTGTGATGTTGAGTTATGTAACTGAAATGAGACATAAGCCAAAAAGACTCAGACTTCAGTCTGAGCGCAGAAGGTCTGCAGGGGCTTTGCTGTCTGACAGAGTTAGTCCGCAACAGGCCGCATGGTTTTGTTATATATTAGAGAGAGGGATGGATGGGGGTTTGGTGGACGAGAGAGGGAGCGTGGAACAGAAAAGACACGGTAGTGGAGGAAAGAGAGGGAGGAGAGGGAGAGAGAAAGAAAGTGAGGAAAGATTGTTAGAGAAAATCGGAGGTATCAGAGCAATAAATCGCAAGGAGGAGGCAGAAAGAGAGGAGGGAGGAAAAAAGAGAGGCAGAAAAAAAGCCTAGAAAACACCATGAAATAGTGGGAGTGAGGGAAACAAATAAACTTGAAGCAGAATGATGAGGGAGAGCGAGGGTGGGGAGAAAGAGAGAGGAGGGAGACAAAGCCATCGGCTGAAGCTAAGAGAAGGGGTTGAAACAGAAGGAGGGGGAGCAAGAGATGAGTCAAAGAGAAGGGATTGAGATAGAGAGGGAGAGATGGAGAGGAGGGGAGAGAGAGGGGAAAGTCGATCCTAATCCCATTAATCCACTTCAGTGCTGTCCTTCCCACTAGTGTGCACACGCATTCGCACACGCACACACACACACACACACACACACACACACACACACACATGGTGCAGAATAGTGGTCAGGTATGCTGCTGTTTATCATTCAGCTCACCAATGTGCCGGCTGGACTTGCCTTTTATGATTAGGGCACTTCATACACAGAAAAGATAGTTTCATGTTCTTGCCATTTAAAGCTATGATATGTCACTTTGGGGAGAAAATTCCAACCTCTGAAAAGTTCAAACGGCTCCCCAAGAGGAAATTCAGATCCACTGAGCACTGTTTGAAGCCAGAACTTAGGCATAGCTGTTAAGTGTGGTGGTCCTGCCCTCCCGCCAAGAGTCCATAGACACAGGCTTCCTCCAGGCAAAGGCTCACTGCTAACATGTTTATTCTTTTCAGATGTTTGGTGGAAATAAATCGCAAAGGATCATTGTACAAGTTGCAGTTCTTGCTATTAAAAAATCAAGCTGAAAAAAAAGGATACAAAAACACATCCAAAAGCAAAAATGTATAATTTTTCCAAAACGGATGTACAGCGTCTTAGACAGAAACCTTTCAATCGCCGATGATGGCCACTCCCTGAAATTTCATTTACAGTACAATTCAGAAACGCTTATAAATCCCCTTAAACTGTTAGATATGGTTTGGATTGGCTGTTGTAAAGTGATGATGCACTGGCAGCTTTTTGAGGCTGGGAGCTGAGAAAAGCCATATTGCCTTTAACCGATGGGGGTTACCAAATCGTCAGAAAAAAATACATTAGATAGACGAAGGTTCAAGGAATTATCTAGCAACCGGTCTCATGAGAAACACAATTATTATGCCTTTTCAGCTCTGCCTCGCAACACTGAAAAAGTTGCACTGGCTTAGGCATTACATACAGTAGATGCAGGATGGCTTCATGATGGAAGACACTTATAATTGTATAGCAATATCTATGGTAATTCATTTGTTGCTGCTAGAGCACTCAACTCTCACTTACTTCTTAATAGGTGGTAAGTGACAGATTTCTGATGCCCAAACTGTTTCAATATTTCAATTTGGGAGAAAATCCCCACATTATTGTATGGTAAGTGAACTCAACCCAGCCCAGATGGCTACTGTGCCACTGTCCGCAGCGAGGACAGTGTCAGGTTGGTGGCTTCTAGTTTCAGCCAGATCTGACTCACATTGTCTAAGAGCCCCTCAGCCTGTCCTTGGCTCTCCTTCCCTCCTCTGTGCTGTGGCTGGTGTGTGTGTGTGTGTGTGTGTGTAGGCACATGACTATATGTGCATGAATGCATCTGTGTGTACAGTATGTGTGAAATTTATGTGTTGAGTGTGCTTGCATGTGTACTTGTATCCCTTCAGGGAGGTGTGTGTATCATAAAAGTGAGACTTTTGGGCATAATGAGGACATTTTAGGAGAATTCGGCTTGTTTTGTGAGGGTTAGGGAGTCTTAGGGGTCAGGGAATGGGTGTAGACAGTGGAAGGTCCTCGCATGTATAGTAACACAAACATGAGCACATGTGTTCCCGTGTATCTGAGATGTGTGTGTGTGTATGTGTGTGCTTGCATGGGCACGTGTGAACTAATAGAGCTAACAGAGCTATGGTTCAATCCAATAATGATTCAGGACAGGTCTGCAGAGACAGCGCTGTGAGCAACACACAGCTAATGGAAACACTGGAAGAGAGAAGACAAGGATTTATGTGGAGACTGGGAACAAATACAGAGGAAGTGTGTGTGTGTTTGTGTGTGTTTTTGTGTGACTGTGAAACACAACCTCCATTCCTGTGTTCACATTAAAGATGAAATGTATGTCTGTTCTATCACTAGTGCATTGTAGGCCAGTAGCTACAGATCCCTAGTGTATGTATGCGCACGCACACACACACACACGCACGCACTCACACACACACACACACACACACACACACACACACACACACACACACACACACACACACATACAACATGCAAAGCAGACATACTTGCAGAGGAAAGGGAAAAGAACAAAAGGAATTTGCCTTCATTTTTATGTCACTGCTCCCAACTGCCACATTAAAATAGAATGGAGTAGAAAAAATGATTGTATAGGAACTTCAGGCATGAGACTTTTAAAAGAAATTGCAAAACAATGTTTCTGTCGTGTTACATATTATTTATTATTTGCCTGTATGCCTGATAGATTCCCTTGGCTGTCTGAAAGAAAATGAGTCTCTAAGTGCCTGTGAAGTGGGATTGTGCTTAAAATCGTCCAGTTGTTCAAACATTTGATTGCAGCTTTTGCTGTGCGGTCTGGAGAGTGGGCTATCAGCTTTGTAGAGAAAAAAAGAAAGAGGGTGGGGGGAGAGAAGAGGGTGACAGAGAGAAAGAGAGGAATTGATCCACATGGGATTTAAGACAAATTTAATAGACTCTGGCCTTAAAGTAGGTCTGCTGTTCAGTAAGGGAGAGAAAGAGAGAGAGAGCAAATAGGATGAGAGCAAAAGAGAGATAGATGGCGCTGGGAAAGGAATATGAGAGAGGGACAGACAGAAAGAGAAAGAGAGAGAGAAAGAGGTGTAATCTGATGAAAGCCTCTTTACTCCCATGTCGCCTCACCTTCAGGCCACAAGCACTGACCAAGGCTTAGTGAGGGATCAATGCTGAGGCCACCAACACACGCAAACACACACACACACACACACAACCTGGAGGTTCAGATCACTTTAAGCGCTGCGGGGCTGCTCACGGTACACACACACACACACACACACACACACACACAAAATCTCAAGGCACACCTGGGCGCATAGCAGTTGCAAACCACTGAACCTCCATACGTCTGTGTGGCACTTTCTAATTAGCTTGCTAAATCGATGGATGAGCGGGTGGATGGGTGGATGGGTGGATGGATGGATGGATGGATGGATGGATGAAGGGAGGGAGTGACAGATGGAGAAATATAGAAGGATGCAGGGCTTGAGATGAGGAGCCGAGGCCAAGAATAGTCTCTGAATATACTCTGTCTTTGTGCATGGGCCATGTTGTGTGTGTATGTGTGTGTGTACAGACAGAGCTGTCTTTATACTGGTATACAATGTGCCTGGGTAGCTGGGTGGCTATAGGTCACTGCGTGTTTGTGTGTGTGTGTGTGTGTGTGTGTGTGTGTGTGTATGTGTGTGTGTGTGAGTGTGTTTATGCAAGCGTGTGTGTCTATAGGTCACTTAGACGTCTCAATGGACTTCTAGCTCAAAGCGAGAGAGAGAGAGAGAGAAAAAGAGAAAGAGTGAGAACAGAAGAGAAAGCAGAGAGAAAACGGTTTCTCAGCTCCCATGCAAATCACCCTGCTGCATTTAAACTTAATGACCCAGGCCAAGTCTATTTCGCTGAGAGTGAGTGCCCACTAGTTTAGTTTATTTTTTTTGGCAGATAACAAACTTAGGATACAAAAACGCAAAATCAGACGCATGTACGCATGATGGAGGAGACAGAAAACCTGAAGGGCTTATCTGGATGAACATGAAGAAATGAGAAGCAAAAGCCTGTAGGCAGTGAAGAGCAATTTAACTGTTTAAATTGTGGCCAAACTTATTTTCCCCAGAAGTTTCCCTTTTTAACCTCAAAGCGCTGGCTTAACTCAATTTGCCCCTGAATGTCTCCATATGTATATACATAGGTAAGTAGAAGCAGCTGTATCCTATTATAATTCCATGTGCATATTTCGTATCTACCAATTCCAATGCTTCATTAAAGGTATAGCACATTTATATTGAGTGCTATTTTCAAATCAGGAACACCAAATTGTTATGACCGTGCTTTTACATTGCCTCTAGACAACTTGCATGACTTAAGCCCCTTCTTTTCCATATTTCTAGGCTTGTGAAATATTGGAATATTTACTTTCATTTTTACCTGAGCACCACAGATAGTGAAATGTGACGGGGACATGAAGGGGAATCAAAAAGAAGGAAAAAAGCAGAAAAGAAAGTGGATGAGAAACATGGAGTACAAAGGCAATCAAGACAGAGGCAAGGGCAATCACGACTAAGACTTCTTGAACTCATCAAGCACCAAAGTTATCCTCCCTGCATATTTTTAAGATGAGGATGCTCTAGAAAAACTTGTGATGTGTGATTTGAGACTTAATTAGTTCTAAAATGGATCAAAGACTTGCAGTGTGCATGAATCCATATTATAATTTAAAATGACCATTAGCTGTTCAGTTACAATTCCAATAAAGCATGGCTATCTGTGCTTTACTGGTTGCTATGCCAACTGTGGTGACCAGGGAGCTAGTGAGCCATCTTTCTTGTTTTAGCCTGTTTTTTTTATTCATGTTTATTCATAATACTTTGAAGAAAACTTTTCAGATGTTAACTGTTGTATGAAAGTTACTGCTTTGCCTTGAAGACGTTCGTTTCTGCGATTATGGATACTTCGGCACTATATCACTGCTGCACCCATCATCGCAGTAAAGAACACCCTCTCGAGTTTTATCGCTATAGTAAAGTGCACCTATCCATGCTAATGAAAAAGAGCAATATAGTCAAGTAAAGTAGTAACTACAAAATTTGCTTTCTAGCATGCTCCTGTTTTTTAATTGCCATCTACGCTGCTGAAAAGCTTTCAAGTCGCAGCTTTTCAAGCAGTACACATGTTGTAGGAAAGCCATAATACCAAGGAGGACGCTCTATACTGCGCATATGGGAACTCCAGTGATGTTAGTGGTAATTGGTACAAGTGCCTCGTACATTGCTGCATCACTGTCATACCCATAATCACAGTAAAGAACATCCTCTTAAGTAATACAATGGATACCAATGCACATGTACTGTCTACTTATTTTTTTGTCTCCAAATAGTGTACATAGAAAGGAATACATTGCCACATCATCAAAGTAA
>NC_136006.1:12987678-13035178 GCF_048128805.1 Centroberyx gerrardi | reverse complement strand
ACAGGCAAAAGCCTCATATGTTTGAGACTGAAGGGAGACTCGCACTAAGAGGAAGCTGCTGTCTTTGCATCGCACGCTTAGCATTGGTTCATGTTGTGAAAATTCTGAGAAAGAGGAGTTGGAGAAGTGGATTATTAGTGTTAGTAAACATACATTTTAAATACTATCTGCTTAGTGTCTGGGCCCCTATTCTCAATCTTCAGATAGCTAATCAGGGTGTCTCATTTCACATATCTCCATTATGTCTCATATGATTGTACTTGTATTTTAACTGGTTTGTGAATAAAACTGAACTGAACTGAACTGATTCTATCAGTGCACTTTTGTGAAGTAGCTATTTGTGATTTTGTTTGCCGACAATGGGCCACATCTGTCAAAAACAAATTATACTAAGAGCATTGTTTATGGCATGCTCTCTGAAACGTTTCAACTGCAAATTAGTTACTGTAGACAGTACCAAGGTTGTGAAAACAGCTGATTTCCATTTTACGTATGGTTGTTATTGAAAGGAAACCTCATAGCTCCCATCTTGGAGGTTTTCTTGTTTTAACTTGAAACCCACTGTATAATTTTGGACAAAGCTAAATAGACTTGGTATTTTGAAAAAAGCTGTAGATCCTTCAAAGCCCACATCTCCAAGGTTATGGACAACAGGTTACATCTGAAAATGTTAATAAATTACACCCACCTAGCTGACATTTAGCCCAAGTCAAGCTCCATTCCAGTTGCATTGCCTCTTTCTTTTTTCATCACATAACTGAGTTTTCCAAAACCACACCAGTCAAAACCATTACACTTAGAAATAAAGTGTCTATAAATCAGGAATGGGATTTTTCACTGATATATTATATTTCAGTTTTTTGGCCACAACACATTCCTTTCTAATGGAGTATTTTGGGGTTTCCCAAGATGTTTTTTGTCTCATCGTAATCAAATCCCTAATAAATGCTTCAGTGGGTTCCCTAATAGGTTGGTGGATTATAAAGAGGCACTAGTTTAATAAGGTGAGAGGTCAGGGTCGTTGGCTGCCAGGAGGCTCAAAGAAACCAACAAGGATTGGCTCTAACATGCACATTCCCATGGAGACGAGCCCCCTTCCCATTTGCTGGGCCCTTGCGCCTGGTTGTTATGGCAACAGACAGGACGTGACATAGTTGCATAACATGTTGTTTTTTCCCCCTCCTTGATCAGAGCTTATTGGTTGGAGCTGTTTTCTAATCACTTCATTTCTCTGTGGGTGTAGCAGTCAGCAAAAGTAGTCTAGGGCCACCGCAGAATTTGAATTGACAGAACAGTTTTTCACATTGAAATCAGCATTCATCTTCAATGGTCATAGGTACACACACTGCGGATGGCCAGAGAATATTTGATACTGCTGTCATGGAAATAAGCATTGGGATAGTGCATGAGACTCAAGAGGCTGACATGTTACTGTGGGAAGGGCTTCTTCTAGCTTATTGTTCTAGTGTCTGTGTCTGTTTGTCTGTCCATGGGAATGTTGTTCTTTTTTATGTAAAGCCCATGCAGAGACCTGAAAAGCCGAAACACCTTCATTCATCGGAAAGTCTCAGTCGAATTTGGGATAAATGGTTAACCAATGAAACAGTACATATAAAGGGCGGCCTCTTCAAATCTAAACATTTGAACACATTTTCACATTTTCTTTATTCGTATTGGCAGTGTGTTAACAGGTGGGACGGCATTCTTATTTTCAGTCCGATCTTCACCCTGACTCAAGGTGTCTGAGTTACTCTCTGACCTTCCACTGCAGCCTATAAACTCTGACCAGTGGACTCTGCTTTGCCAAGAGAGTCAATAATGAATTGAAACCCTCCAATCACTTATGAGCATTTGTGGCCCACTGTACCTATAAAATGAGCCATTTTTTTGTTTCAAATTCAGATTGTCTTTTACATTCACAAAGAAGTTGCCCTTGACATGAGCTCATAATAAAATGCAAAACAGAATATAAATACACTTAGACATTTTCTGTGCTGTGTTTTATATGATGCTAACCATAGCCATTTAGAGAGAGAGTTTGACCAAATGACATTGTCGGCACCATCATAGTAAAGATCAGTTGGCATTGAAGTCCGCCTGGCAGCAGGCTGGTGTAGTGAGTAGGGAGACCGCTCTTCAACCGGACAACTGGGGTTCAAGCCCTCCTGTCGGTGAGCATCCTCCCTGCTGAAGTGTCTTTGAGCAACCCTAACCTCCCTGTGGAGGCAGGCAAGCAAAAAGATAATTTGCCTACAGGGATCAATAAAGTATCACATTATCCTTATTATTATTGTTATGAAGGTACATGGGCATAGAGCAGCCAACACTGCATTGGCCAAATGCTGTCTATTAATGCTAATGACTTTCCATTTAGCTCTGAGTCATCCCTTCCTGGCATCTCCCAGAAGGGAAATCTCAATGGATGGTTAACACCATAACAAGGCTTATAATTATTAATACTAGCCTTACAGTTCATCTTAATGTGTCTAAATGCTTCTAATCCCATATTAGTAGTGACAGAGTGCTAGTGGGGGGCACAGAGGCACAGGTAGGGGGGCACAGGCTGCAGGTTGAATGGACTTCACAATGAAAGGTACTGACCAGGTTTAAAAGGACTGTCTAAAACACAGAAGCTGAAATTTAGATGCCTTGCTGAGATCCAATAATTTTGAGCAATAATTTTACTCCATTGTGACACTGTGGACAGTTTGATACTGATACCTGTACATTTTGCAGCTCATTTTCACTGTTCATTTTAATTCTGCCATTTGATTGCTTTTAAATATATTTTTTGATATACTTTACTGATCAATCGAAAAAAAGAAATTAAAATCCTTATTGGAGAAAGTATTTTGTTTTATGTATTTCAATACAGGGGTTACAAAGTTATATTAATATGATGGTCAATGCATTCCAGTTTTGATTTGAGATACTGCTGTTTTCATTACTGTTCCATCATTTGACTGCTGTAAATAGGTGAATACTGCATCAAAACAAGTGAAAATGACTTTAAATCCACCGAAAAACAATTGGTACCTTATTACAGTATATTGCACCTTGACTGATATCTTGTTGTATGAGATTCATCTCCTGGTTGGATTTATTTTGTCTGTGACATTCCTAGCGGTCACAGCAGCCTGCAAGACATTGTCATCTGGGTAAGATTAGGTAAAAACTGAGAGAGGGAATGGGAGAATGTTTATCAGCTCCACTGACCGTTTATCTGACAAACGCAACTGGGCTCAAAGGATAGATTATAAAAGTTTTACTTTTTTAATGATACCAAATAAAAGCTTAGTAAATTGATTTTAGGACTTCAAAAGCTAATCTAAAATTGGAAGATATGGAACTGTGATTTCTACTTGAATCACACATTGTCGCACCTCTGTAGTCTTTCGACCAAAGCGCACAATTGTCATGCTAGAGAAATCCATTTCTGAGTTTTACTGTGCAGAGTTCCCCTAAGGTGTTGTATTGCTAAAAATCACCATGGAACAATCTTTTTGTTTTGTGTGTGTGTGTGTGTGTGTGTGTGTGTGTGTGTGTGTGTGTGTATTCCACGGTGTATTAGTTGGGTCAGCAGCCAACTCGATACGGAGTAGCAAGGGCTTAACTCCCCTGTGCAGTCAGGCAGGTCTGTGTGCGTGTATGGGTGCGTGCGTGTGTGTGTGTGTGTGTGTGTGTGTGTGAGCAGTATGCCACCTGTACTCTGACATGGCAGGTGCAGTGACCTGAAAGAGAAAACCAGACTAAGGTAATGGATCCAGAGCGACCGAACTTAAGATCCAATCCTTGATCCTGTAACCTATAAAGACAGTAGCCCTGCCACAAAAAACGTTAACGTTAATTTACAGAAAATTGAAGGGGCTGATTGTTTAGGCAGAAAACTGTAGGTTTGAAGTGTATTTTGTAGCTGGAAGAAGATCATATGTTGTTGGTGTAAACATTAGAATACAAATTTAGAACAATAACATTCATATTGGAGATATTGTATATGTAGAATCAAAATAAAATACACCTTACTTTTGAATTACAATTGGTTGAGTAAAGTCTCAAAAAACAATTCCTATGAAAGCCACAGATGTAGCCATGGAAAGGGCTGCTGCACATTGGAAAAATCAAGCTTTGATCTCTATTTAGCCATCAAAAGTTACAGATAATGGTTTGGTAACTGTTGAGAGACATCAGTTGTTTTCAATATACTTGTTTTACTATACAGTGTTCAAGAAAGGATTGTCTCCAGTATTATTGCAGAAGAAATGCAAAATCAATGCATGTGGGGCTTCTACAACTGTAAACCCTCGCCTTCAAGATTTACCCATCATTGTTCTTAAAAGAACAAACTCCCAGTTTGGGGCTTCAATTGACAGACAGAACTAATAGATGCAGACAGGAATAATGGATCAGGACAGGTCCAGAGAGACAGAGCTTGGAGCAACATATGGCTTGTGGAAAGACTGTCAGATTAATGTGGAGACTGGGAATAGATTGAGGAAGTGTGTGTGTACGCATTTGCATGGATGTGTAAGTGCATTTGAAAGAGAGATGGAATGATGGAGACAGGGAGAGCAGCCTGTAGACTACATAAAACATGTAGCATATTACCTGTCTCATAAAATAATGATGATGCAGTATAAAATATTGCCATATATGCCACTTAGCCGATGCCTCCATTCAAAGCCATTTACTTTTAAGTGAGTGTATAGGCTTAGTAGGTCATTTATGTCTCGCGCGGAAATTGAACCAATGGGATTTCGTGCCTCTTTTTGTCTAAATGAATGTGTGACTGTGTGTGTACATATTATGTGCGTGTGTGTATTGTGTACGTTTGTGTGAATATAGTGTGTTTGCATGTGTGTTTCTGTGTGTGTGTGTGGTTAACTGGATGAGTCTATGATCCTTAGATCACATACAGTACAATACACTGCAACTGTATGGGTATGAATCCTTGCCTTCGGACCTAAATTTACTTTAATGCTGTATTGCTCTTACTAATCCTGTCATATCCTTGTCTAATCTGCTGTTATGTCATGGTTGAGGGTGATTTGGTGAGTGAAGGAATTTGCCTCCAGCTATCTTCAGACAAAAGATGTGAAGCACAACTGACTTTGATCACTCCCATTAGCTGATGGCACAAATGCTACAAGAAGAAGGACCAACGCTGCTGCCCCGGGCAAATTCATACTTCAGAGTCCTTCAGTTGTGTATGGCATTGACAAGTGGTGTTAGGTCTGGTCAAAACTATTAGTCTACGGTGTGAGCTTATCCAAAGTGGAAATAGTGAAAGAACAGACAAGTAGGCTAGCCCTTTTTTACCAACTATGACAGTGGCTTTCAAAGTGTTTCTCAGGTCACTTTAATTTGAAAACATTTTTTCTCACAACCCAAAACTTATATTGCTGGCTATTGTCGAGGTGAATCAAAACTTACCAATGGTATTTTACTCAGTTTTCTTTACATTAGAATGGCTTTGACAACATAAAATAGCAAAACCTTTGATACAGATGATTATTTATAATTTCTGCAAACATCCTAGATCCCAACCCAGCCGTCAAAACACATTGGACTACTATGATGGCATATTCCAACGCCTCTCCCAGTTAATCGGGATATGTGCAGTCGAGATACTACTGTACATTTCAACACTGCCAGCACTTTGGATCACTTTACTTATGCACTCTGGGGTAGCTGACCCTGCACCTCACCTTCTCGTGGAAGGGCACAAGCAAGAAGAGAATCAATAAACAGGATCAATACAGTATCATGTTATCATTATTATGTAACAGTATATCTTGACACAACACATTACAGTATGCATTGTGGGCCTGAAAAATGAATTGTGATATCACTGATACCCATAATCATCTATAACTAACCACAAATGGTCTAACAACATTCACAAATCTACATCAATGGAATGTAGTCAGTCTAGTATAATCTCATACAATAAGTAATCACACTTTGAATTGCCAATGCAAAATCATTATCTTATTACACCCCTATTGTATATTGTATGAGGTTTTTAAAGATGTATTATTTCATCAACAGTGATGATCTACACTCTATTTTTTTCCCAAGAGAAATTCAGTCCTTATAACACACTGTGGTCTACTTTTGGTTTTTTTCCCAGTTATGGATCCCCATCCCTTTTTGCAGGCAATATTGCCCATTGCCAACCTCTAAAATGTTCATGGTCTCAAGTCTGTATTGCTTTATATCTTTCATCTTCTCTCCAGCAGCTTGATGTAATGTGTTTCTGGTGCAATGGCTCTGGTTAGAGTGGCTTATATGTTTTGCCCTTTCCATACCTGTCAGAGAAAAACATTCTGTTGTACATCATCTGCAGGATTTTCCCTGCATATTAGTTTCATAGGCCTTGGAGTTCAAAGATTTTTTGCTCCTGATTGCCTAAAGTAATTAGAATCTCTGTTCTGTTTATGCCGTAGTTTTTTTACCTTGCGAATAAATAAATTCCAGTAGCATTACTTTGCCCATAAATACGGTCATGCAATATGATCCCATTGGTACCTTACTCAAGGTATAAGCCCATTGATACCCTCTTTTAGTTTTTGCTTTTAAACGTTGCAGTTTATATGATTACATCTGTTTTCGCTTTCCCATGTAGTCTTATTTATGCAGAATGTTCATCCTGCATATATTGCACTAAATGCACTATCAGCAAATATATTCAGTACTTAGAGAACAAACAATCAATAATCACTCTTGTGTTTCCCTTCCTGATGAGAGTGTGTTGTAATGTTTATCCTGGCAGGCCATGTACTCAGAAGATATAGTGAAACACTATCTATGGTCAATAGTGCATCAGTAATTTGTACTGTATAATGTTATGACAGCCTCTGTTTTTAGCCTCTCAGCTAGGCAATACAACATCAGTGAGTATTTGCTGTTGTATCGCCTGGAGCAAAGTGATTCGAGCGCTGCAGAGCTGGATGGAGCTGAACCGAGGTGCAAACATATAACGGGTCGCTGTCTTTACCCTTACACAAACCTTAGCTTTTTGCAAACAGTCTTGCAATTGTGCCACAAATTTCCCACAACATGCAAATTTATGCAAATTTGTTCTGTTGAACTTTCCATGGTAACCATTATCTGTGTGCTGTAGACCTGCTACTACCGGTCAAACACTTGCAAACTGGTGGCAACAATTTGTAGCAACCTATTTATATCCAACTGTGGGTGAGAGTGGTTGCGTTGCAGTTTTTATGATGCAGTCTAATCATCTGCATTGGCAGTCCTGTGATGAGAGTGGTTGTGTTCAGATGTTTTTTTTCCAAAATTATAGACCTTGCTTAATGCACAGTCAGCAGTTATAGCGGAGTACTTCAAATGAGCAATCAATAATCACTCTCTCTTCTCTTCTCTCTTTCCATCTCACTCCCTTCCTCCTGCCTTTGCTCTCTCCTCCTGCCTTCTCTCTCCATCACTCTCTCTCTTTCTCCAACTATCAATTTCTCCCTTTCACAGGTGGAAACATCTCAATGGGCGAGTCCCACTGAACCAGTCGTCCCTACTCCACCCCCCCACCCCCTCTTCTCCCCCTCCCTAAACCCCGCCCCTCCCTCCACTTCAGGCATCATGACTTCCACCAGCCAGGTGTTGCCTTTCAAGCTAACCCCTCCCACTGGGGTGCTGGGTGGGGCTGACGGGGTGCTGAGGTGTGACCAGGAGATAGAGAGGCGATATGAGATCGTGCCGTCAGTGGTCTGCTCCATGTGCTGCCTGTTTGGAATCATCTACTGCTTCTTTGGTAAGTCACAGTGTGGCCAAAGCTGCACTTGGAAACTCTGTGGTCTGAAAAAGTTATCATGCATTAATTGGGCTCAGTGAAGGATGTTCTTTCATGAAAACCCTGTCATCATAAAACCCTGCTACAGTAATTTGAAAATCTGGTGTCTGGGTCAGACATTAAAAATACAGCTTGAAGCTTGTACTCTCTGTATCCTGCTTCTCTCGTTGCCGGAGGGAAAGAGCTAATCATCATCAGTTATGTGTACTGTAGCTATTCTTTTTAGAACGACTGTATTTTTTGTGCTATCAAAAGCTATTATGGAAATCAGATATTAATTTTAACACATCATTTAGCCAGAAGATGAAATATTAGCTTGCTAGATATGGAGGACAAAATGGGCAACAAATGTCAAACATTTTCCGGAGGCGTCATCGTCCCGGAAAATTGCTAACTCGTAGGCTTAAAGCAAAAATCCTAATTACCATATGGATACATTATATGCAGATGACAGGAGATAGCGTGTCACTTCACTTTTTGTGTGCAGCACAAAAATGAGAAATGTAATTTCTTGTCCTGGGACCCTTACAGGCTTACAAAAGCGCATTAGTACTCTTGTCATGTGGGGACACAGACAGGAGGACAGCATTTGACATTACTGATTCACACAACCATCCAATCAAAACAGGCCAAATGCAGTACACAGTTCACACATTCAAGTTAATCAGGGAAGTGACGGTACCTCAGGAGGGGCAGAGAGGCCCTGTTTTTGCATAACTAGCTAACATTACCTGTTCAGTTGTTGCATTATTAGCTGCTTTTATAAGTTAACATTATTTAACATTAGCAGAATTGAATGTCAAAATGCATACATTCATCCACCATTAGGTATCACTAAAAGTTTTGTGCACAGTTGCCACTTCGTTATGTTCTAAGCCTATGAGCTAACTTAGTACCAGCTATGCCCCTGATTTGTGATGCTCTCAAGGCAGTTCAGTGTATATTTGCAAACACAGCTTTGGGGGAAGAGTTGTTTCCCCCAAAGCTACAAAACCAGAGAACCTGGGCTTTAATTTGTGAGCTCATCAAAATACAAAATGTGCAGCTGTACCACTGGCAGTGAATTCAAGGCTGACTTTGTGGACACATTGAATGTTTATGAGGAGCTACATCCAGGCGAGCTTTATTTCATTGTATACAAGTGCAAGGAAAGTGCCTCTTGTGTGCTGTTGGTCACCTATTCTGTCATTCCCAGTTCATTCTCCTCTGCCGATGTGCATCCTTGTGATATTACTGATTAAGGAGTGGCACAAATGGTTCTCTTGTTTCTGGCTATTGGCTATGAGTCAATAGTGAACACTCATTCCTACAGACTGAACTGTCACATGGCATAGGTGTGACATATTTCAAAGCAGAAATTCAGTGGTTTTTCACTTTAAGACCCGTATCTCCTCTTGGCTATGATCAAATGGCCAAAACCTCTCTCTCTCTCTCTCTCTCTCTCTCTCTCTCTCTCTCTCTCTCTCTCTCTCTCGTATCTCCCCTGTCCAAAATCTCTGTCATCATCCCTACAGTCTAAAAAACTACTAAGGAGAGTGGACTGCCTGCCGTCTTTTTAAAGAGGAAAATATCTCATCTTCTGCTGCTTCTCTGCTGAGACACAGGCATGTGGAGCACAAAGTCTGGGTCTTTCAACTAAATGATTGCAGCAGTGCTTTGGGAAGACACAAAGAAGCCCAGACTTTTAGAATTAACCGGAAATAAAAACCAGGACTGTCAGCGATCCCCTGTGGTGTTTTTACATTACAGTCCCCGTCATCCACCGAATGCCTGGACTCTGCTGCACTGCTCATGTATGAGTTCATTCAAATGTCTCAAAAGTCCCTACTTGAGGCTTAGTGCATACTTGTTAGTTTTTTACCTAGTGAGCGACTACACTTGATTGTATCAAAGTAGTTAGGGCTTATCCTAATGAGTTTGGATTTAAAGTCATTACTAGGAAGAGTAGCCAATAAATAATTAAAGAGAGGGATCTGCTGTTAAGGGTACCACAAGTTACTTTGCATCATAGTTGTTTGTGTTGCTGGTGAAATTATGGATGACAAATGTGATCTCCACTTGACTATCAATGGACACAATTGTATAAAGGAACAACAATTGCATATGTATAATAATATATTGAGAATGTTTTATGCTTTTCTGTTAATGAGTACAATTCGGTTCGTTGTATAGCCTTGGGTCTGCTTAGGGGAATGTGTAATTATTTACTTGCAGTTATTTTCTAGGTACAGTGGCAGCGGCAGAGTGTTTTATTTTTTTTGCTGGGGCGATGGAGGTTCTCGATTATTCAGCAAGGGTCTGCAAGGATGAACGCACATGCAAGGCCAGATGCATACAAGCAGTACTAGAGAGTTGGTTTTACATAGTACATACTGTAGGCCTACTGCAAACACGCTGCTTAATTGCAGTGCCTTGCGATGAAGGTGTTGAATTTCTTATGCATTGCTGCATAAACTAAAACGAGTGCTGTTTTGCTCAATTTTTTGTTAGCTCTCCATGAAGTTTTTGGTGAAAACATTTTAAATGAAAATTACTCTCAGCAACTAAAGTTCATGTTGTAATGCTACAATCTACCATCACATCTAATCAGTAACTTCAGATCACGTGACTCACATCCTGCACCTGCTGACCTGTGTGGGGGTGCTAATAGTTATAATACATATAATACATAAATATAAAAAATCTAAAACAAACAAAAACACAAATAAAAACACAGAGAGAAATTCAGCAAGACAGACAATGTCACAGAGAAATAACCATGAACACACAGTTTTAGTGAAATATTCTTAATTACAAAAAAAATAGAAATTTCATGAGGGTGCTACCAGAGTGTTATGGACATTCCTTTGTTGAGTTTTCTGTTATGTTAAAAAACTATTTTTATTGATGCAACTGCCTGTATTTTGGTAAAAAAAAACAACTCATTAGTCACAAATGTTATTATTCCATTTGAACTTGTGCACAGCTGGTGCCACTAGCTTCGAAACACTGAACAGCTTCCAGCTGACTAAACTGCCAATTTAATGAATCACATTCAACAAAAAAAAGGTAGTTTCATATGTGCTGGTAAAAAAAAACAACAAAAAAAAAAAAAACAGCAGCCGGGACAAAAAGACATCATGTCACAAGACGTCAAAAACAGCATCATTTCATTTTCACTTCAGATACTTCCACTCCTCAATCCTTTGCCATCTGTTGTCTATTTCTCTGTCTGTTTGTTTGATTGTATGCTCTGAGAGAGAGAGAGAAAGAGAGAGAGAGGGAGAGAGGGAGAGAGAGAGAGAGAGAGAGAGAGAGAGAGAAAGAGAGAGAGAGAGAAGAGGCGCATCTCATCTCAGAAACAAATAGATGGATTTCTGCTCTCAGTGCCAGATCTTGCTCTCTGTGACCAAATGAAATTGCTGTTTGACGAATGAGAAGCAAGTTGTTGATGTTCCCCAGAAACCCCACAGTCAGTTTTTCAGGATTTGAGAGAAAGAGAGAGGTTGATTTTCAAGTCTCAAGTATTGTCACCACAGCACGATTTGGCTCAGTCCCAGCCAGGGTCTTCAGCAGTTTCTACACATGTGAGAAGACAAGGTTCAGCTGTCGTTTATTTAAGACAGCAGGCCAAAATCGGAGATACACGGTTTCTGGAGAAGAGATGAGTGATGTTATAGGAGATGGGCAAGGCAGGAGAAGAGAGATGAAGGGAGAGATACAGCAGGTGAATAAACCAGATTGAACAGAGAGGATGGGAAGTTGGATGGCTGGGGGAATAGTAAGGGAGGCAACGAGGAATGAAAGAAGGGATAGATAAGGGGTTGGATGAATGGATGAGGAATCTGTGTGGGGTTGAAAGAAAGACAAGTGATAAAGGGGGGAAAGAAATGGATGAGGGTGGAGTGGAAGGATTGAGGAAGAGGGGAGGAGGTGAGCAGGAACAAATGAAGGGGCATGGTATAAGGAAAGGAGGGTTAGGGAGACAAGGGACAGGTATAGAATAAATTAGACAAGGGGTATAAAGAAAGGAGGGTAGAGCAGATAGATTAGAATACATAAGGAACAGGAGTAGAAACTAGACCAGAAACTAAAGAGCAGGTGTTTAAAATGTCTTGACTATCTTATATGGAAGAATAATGTTGGGAATTAGTGACTCTAATCAAAATCAAATCAAATGTCCAGGTTGCTGCACTGTAGATGCTTTTGAAATGCTTCCTATTATTTCATGTCTCTCATTGACTCCTATTCATTCTGGCCCCATGCTATAGAGGAAATTCAAACTATTGTGTGACATACAGAAGCTTTTACAAAACCTTTTTCATTCATTTAATGGGTTGGAAGGGCAAGGAGGCTGAAATGATGTATAGAATAGACGAGGGACTGAGTAGAGAAGGGAAGAAAGACGGCTTGAAAGGGTTTATTGAATAAAGGAGGGAGGAACAGGAGGGAAGGGTGTGGAAGAATGGATGGGATGAGAGGAAGAGCATTGTCGGGCTCAGCTGCGCAATGCCTGATTACACAAAGATAACAATCTGATGTCGAGCCCCCAAGAGACCGAGAGGGCAGACAGAGAGAGAAAGAAAAGAGACGCAGAGAAAAGTAAAGAGAGACACAAACATTAATAAACACAGATACAAGGAGCGATGAGATTTACTGACTGAAAACTGTGGGGAATTTGAGCTTTTGATGCTTTGGCGTGATTGTTTTTCGGTGTTCATCATGCTGATAAAGTGCAATGAAATGGAAATAAATTGGTGAACGAGGGAGAGGGAGAGAGGAAGTTAAGAAGGAAAGGGAGGGCAATAGAAAGGGCAAATAAAGAAAAGAGAAAGACATGGAGAATGGCTGTTCACTTATGAATTTGGAGAACTTTTTGTAATAATAGAGGATGATTGTTCTCTCCGTATATACCTCTCTTTCTTCCTTTCTTTTCTTTTTCTTTCCCTTACCCACCACAGGAAGGTAGCTGTTCATTTTTCCCTGGGTTGCCTTCTGGTCTTTATGTGTCCCCACTCTCTCTGTAACATTTTCCCTTTTCCTCTTTTTCTTGTTTAAGTTGATAATACCCTTTATTCGTGAAGCACTTTTTGCAAAGCAACAGCACAAAGCAATCTACATTGAATCAAACAATAGCTATAGGAGTCAGAAAAAAAACAGAAGAGTGTAGGCACAATGTGAGAGAAAAATAATGAAATAAAACCAGAGATCAAATACAAAAATTCTCTGTACCTCCCAGCTGTCATCATATGTTGCCTCTTTCTTTTTTTTATAGTTGTGGTTATCACGAGGAAACAGAAGTTCTCCTTCACTGTAAGCTTGTTTTTGGATGTTTGTGGCAGGATGACAGTAGGCAGGATGGTGTGGATGGATTTAACCTGGCCTTAACTCCTTTCATCCTCATATATCCACCACAATCACTGCTCATTGTGTGTGTTTGGGAGAGAGAATTCATGTGTGTGTGTGTGTGTTTGACTTTGTGTGCCTGTTCATATGTTGCCCATTCCTCTCTCTTTCAGTCTGCCAGAGTTTCAAGGAAATGATTGTTGTTGTTCGTTGTTTCATTTAGTCTTCATGTTGTATCTGATGTGTGTTTGACTCTTCCCACTTCAGGCTCATATGTGCACATACAGGTACAGCATGTGCCAGTGTTTTGTGTGTTTGTGATAGACTGATAGACTCACAGATGTCCGTGTCCCGTCTCTTCTCCTGCAGGCTACCGCTGCTTCAAGGCGGTCATGTTCCTGACGGGCCTGATGTTCGGCTCGGTGGTCATCTTCATGCTGTGCTACAAGGAGAGGGTGATGGACACCCAGCTGAGTGTGGAGGCCTCGGTGGGCATCGGCCTGGGCATCGGGACCCTGTGTGGGCTGGTGACCATGTTGGTCCGCAGTGTGGGACTGTTCATGGTCGGCCTGCTGCTGGGCCTACTGCTTGGAGTGGCTTCACTGGTGGTGAGGAGACGTGATTTGGGTTGATTTGTGTTCATTTTCATACAGCATCTCAAAGAAAATATCACATAGGCTGCTTAAAATAAATGGCCGTAATAAATAGATGTGTAAGTCTTACATAATCCATCACATTTTCTACTGGATCTCACTACATATCAACAAGAATGAGTTAAAACTTGTCTTTATTAGCAATTTTGCTACAGTATGTACGCTATTCTCTCCCTAACCTTCATCTCCCTCTTTCTTTACTTCGCCCTCTGTCCCTTGTTCTCTTTTTTTCACTTCAATACAAATGAGCTTTATGGACATAGAAAGCATAACGCTGCTGTCATGTGAAAACCTTGTAACTCCAATTTTCATGTTTTAACTTCAGTTGAAGGATTACATGCTACTGTGTGGGTTGAGACAAATTCGACCATCCTTAGTGCTTAGGAAACCCTTTCAAAGCCCCATTGGATGAACTCAAAATGCTTGATGGTCAAAATAGAAACAAGGCTGTTTTTCTTAGTTCCAAAGTTTACATTTTAGTGAGGTTTTCACATGGACATCAGTGATAAGTACCAACTGCCAAAACAAAATTAGCATTGTTTTCTGCTCTCCACACCATCCTGTCTCCAAGGTGATGGAGGAGTTCTACCACCCCAAGACAGTGTGGGTTCCTCTGGGCGTTCTCCTGGGTTCTGGCACGCTATTCGCCGTCCTCACCCTCCAATGGCAGCGCTGCTTTGTCACCCTCTCCACCGCCACCTTCGGCTCTGCCATCATCACCGTCACCGTGGATTACTTTATTGAGCTGTTCGCCTTGGTGCACTACGTCTACGAGAGACTCAAGGTAAGCGTGCTGCTGTGTGTGTGTTTACGAGAGGGGTTGTGAGACAGAGAGAAAAAGTTACTTTTCGCTTCTTTGAAGCTCACCTTGATGCATAATGTTTTCTACAGACTCAAGGTAAGAAAGTGTGTGTGTGTGCGCGTGTGTGCGTGTGTTTGAGGGTGGGCGTGTGTGTGTGTGTTCAGCTCAAACATCATTACTGTCTCCTTGGATTACATTATTGAGCTGTTTGCCTCAGTTGGCTATGTCTATGAGACTCAAGGTAGGAGTGTGTATGTGTGAGAGAGAGAGAGAGAGAGAGAGAGAGAGAGAATCACCATTGACCTATTGAGCACTTTATAGAGCCTTGGTGTGCTGTCTACAAAACATTCAAGCTAGCAGTGTGCCTGGGGGTTGTGGGGTTGGGAGAGAGAAGGAGGGCAAGAGTGTATTTGAGCGAACTGTTGCCTGCATTATCGAGCCGTCATCGGCATCAGTGCATTACATGTTTATGAGAGAACTGGGGGGTTTGGTGCATTTGGTGTGTGTGTAGTGCGGGGATGAGGGAGACATGGAATGATTAAGAGAGAGTATGTGAAGTACCAACGACCGTCTGTATAGAGCCGGTGCACTATTGACATCAGTGAGAGAGTTTTTGTTGAACTGAATCTTAAATCTCTCTACTCCATGGCGTGTGGATTTGGAGCGACAAAGTTAATCTAATTCTTAACCGCCATCTAATTCTCAATTTGAGCACTCTTTTTCAGCAGCGTCCTTCTTCACGTTCATTCATTAATATACCTTTAACTTTCCTACAACCACTGATTTCTGTAGTTAGACTTTTATCAAGATCAAGAAGCCTCTGCATAATAAGGCACAGGATCTTTATCATTTGAGAAAAACTAAAATGAGTCAAGATTTGTTTCAGTATTTTCAAACGAAAGGTTTAATTCCAAAATGCTATGTATCCATTTTGAGAAATAAATGCTACCTGAAGTTTATTACTTAATATTTTGTAAATAAAGAAGGTTTCATCCTCAATAGTGTTATTTTGTAAGCAAATGTATTAGATGCTTAATATCCTCATTGATATTCCTTAATGATTGTATGTTCATACCAGGGACTCGGTAATTTATCCAAATGGCGGTTATTTCAAGATGGAATTAAACTCTTGAAATATTCATGACACATTATAACCTCTGAGAAACCTGTTTTCATTGAGTTGGAAATTAGGAAATTAGTCACTTTGTGAATATTAGTAATTTTGTGGAAACTAGGGCATTATTAGAAGGAAAAAAAAATATTTAACTGAAAAAACGCAACTGTAATCTTTGTAGGTGGCACCAAAGAGGCCGGTGTGCTGGTTCACCTGGGTCATCTTGGGGGTGTGGCCTGTCCTGGCCTTGCTGGGAGTGCTGATCCAATGGAAAGTCACCGCAGAGGGCTATTCCCACACGGAGGGTGAGTGATGCTGTTTTACTGCAGACCCAACCAAACGCTTTTTACCAGAGCCGAGTTTGATTGGTATTGATGTGGTTGGAGCAGCCTATTTTAGAATTACACAGCTGTGGGTCATGTTGTCGATATTGCGTCTTTGCATCTTGGCAGTGGGAGATAACTGTGTGAGTTTTTGAAAGCTTGAAGGATTTCATCACCAATAAATCATGAAATGTAATGTAAGTAAACTGCGTACTCCTCTGACTTAAATTTCTTCTTCATTGTGGCTATTAGGGGAGGAGATTATGAAAAAATAAAATCTTTTCACAGCATTTTCAACCACTGTTGGTGAGGCCAACTTTCTCAGGACCGAGCACAGTTTTTATGAGTTTTGTATTTTGCTCATAAATTTCAAATTGTCACTTCCCGTCACGTCCTGTCACCATACCTGACATCTGTGAGCAGTTTGGGCTAATAGGGAGAATCTACAGGGTCTCAGTCAGCGGGGATGGGACACTCTTCTCAGTTGCAGACCCAATTTGTGGTTTAGACTGGTGAGACAGGGTGTATTTTTACATGAATATCTCGGCTTTAAATTCTAATTACCATCCAATACCATCCAAGAATGTACGTACACAAGTGAATGGGTGAATTAGAGAGAAGTGAGTGATTCAGTCAGTCATTTAGGAAGGGAGTTAAGGAAAGAAGGAAGAAACTAAGGAACAAATGAAGGTATTGTGTGTGTATGAAGGTATGAAGTATTCTGCAGAAACATTGTGTCACTAGTCACTAGTTTCAGTTATCCCAATCAATCTTAGTGCAACATCTCAGTGTATCTATCAATCTATCAATGCTCCTGCCATACCCATTCAGTAGGGACTGTGTGTGTGTGTGCATGTGTGTTTGTGCATGCACACATGTGTGTTTAATAAGGACACTGAACTTCATTCATTAAAGAAACGTTTAACCCAGTTTCATTTGAAATCAACAAGCGGCACTTTCCGCACACAATTGGTATTTGTCTATTTTGAATTTGGTTTAAAGATCAAACTTGTGTTCTCAGAAAGCATGTCTACACAGAATGACAATAAGCCTCCTTTCAGTATCTATCCCACACAGCCCACTGCTGAAAGCTGCCACTATTTTATCAAGTCTGACAAATCCTTCCTACGGAGATTTTATTAAATAGGCAGTTTCATTGCTTTAGAAATCATAAGCACAGCACTCCATGAAGTCAGGGAACTGGGGCATAATGTGTGCATCAGTGTGTGTGTGTGTGTGTGTGTGTGTGTGTGTGTGTGTGTGTGTGTGTGCGTGTGTGTGTGTAAGATACACATTCCTCTCACAAACACTGGCCTTGTCAGCAGAATGTGTTATTTGCAGAAACAGGCTTAGTGTAGTCCGAAAGCAACCACAACACAGATGGCATGAAAACACACACACACACACACACACACACACACAAACATATACAGTACACAAACACACGTACACACAGCACATGCATGCATCAAGGCAGAGGGAAAGAGAGTATATTTATCTCTCTCTCTCTCTGACAGTCTCTCACTCAATCACTCACTCTCACACATACAGTAACTACAGAGAGAGTGAAGCACACATCACTCACTCGCTCACTCACTCACTCACTCACTCACTCACTCACTCATTTGATCTCTGCTATGGTATGACATTGGGTGTTATTCAATTCCTTAGAAGGAGTCACACATGGCCCCTTATAATGGGATAAAACAGCGAGCTGCCACGGCTTCCAGTCAGAGTGTGTGGGCAAAGAGATAGAGGAAGCTTTTTGGCTATATTATGAAAAGTGTGCAATTGTGCGTGTGTGTGAGAGATAGACAGAGAAAACAGAACATGTATGCGTGTGTGTGTGTGTGTGTGTGTGTGTGTGTAGGTGTGTGTGTGTGTGTGTGTTATGCTTGTTGCCATAGATACGGCCCGTGGTGGCCTTATTTTGTTTAGGTTAAAAGCTTTAGATTGGGGAGGAGAAGAAGGAAATTGGAGGGAGGAGAAGAAAGAGGAGGAGGTGGAAGAGGTTAAGTGTAGAGAAGCAGGTGAGCAGGTGTTTACTGAATAAGAGCAGGTGTTTACTGAATAAGCTTAAAGGAATAGTTCACCCAAAAATGAAAATTCTGTCATCATTTCTCACCCTCATGCCAAATGAAACGCAGGTGAAATTTGTTAGTCCATATAACACACAGGGAGGTTGCCAGCACAACTTCGTAGCAGCCTTCTCCAAAACAACTGAAGTCAGTGGGGACCAGTTCTTTAGAGTAGAGAGCCAAACAATCACACTGTGAATAGAAAGATCTATACACCAGTATTTGTTGCAAATCAATCAGCTGTAGTTAAGATTTGCACTAAATTATGGTGTAAATATACTGTAGGTCTTTTTGGAACTCTGAAGAACTGGTCCCCACTGACTTCAGTTGTTTTGGAGAAGGCTGCTATGGAGTTGTGCTGGCAACCTCCCTGTGTGTTATATGGACAAACGTCACCTGTTTTTCAACTGGCATGAGGGTGAGTAGATGATGACAGAATTTTCATTTTTGGGTGAACTATTCCTTTAATTCTCCCTTAAAGGGGCAATAAGTGAGATTTTTACTACCCCAGAGCATAAAATGACCATAATCCTGCAGGGAGTTGATAGCGTTGTTGATCAATACCAGTGACTCGATGATTACTTTGCCAGCTGCTGAGATTTCTGGCTTCCAAAACTCACTTTCTGGTCCCTACTCTGTTTTAGATCAAAAGCTCCCCACCCATTGGAGATTCAAGACCCCCCCCCCCCCTTACTATTTGCATTTTCGACTGCTCAGCAATAGAGGACGGCTCTCCAAGCGAGCAACCGGCATCACAAAACATTTCAGCTACGAAGGCTAGTAAGCCTCGTTTTCAAGCCCACAAAGCAAATGACAAAGCAGTATTATTATTATTACAGTGTTTTGCATGGTGATATATTACGGTACCTCTTCACTAGAAGTTTCTGTTGGATCTCTGCTAATTAGCTAGCTTATTCATCTCTATTTTGAAAATGTGAAAATGTTTCTGTCAATTGCATGCCACTATAGGTCAAGGGGATGAAGGCTGTGCCAGAGACTTATATAGGAGGCAATTAAGATTACGTTCTATCAATGTTGTTGCATTTCTTGCCGTTAACCGATGAGGCTGTTAGAGGCTGATATATAGATTTAGTGCCATCATTGTAGGTTAGTAATAATGGCCCTTTAAATTAGCCCTGAAGTATTCTTTAAGGTAACTAACACAACCTTGCCTACAGCTGAGGCTAAGCCAATGTTATGCATTTAGTCTTTTTTTAACTGCTGCAACCTGTCAATACTGGGTCAATGCAAGTCAAGCCTAAGCCAATAATGAAATGCGAAAACACTTATGAAAACAATGTGAAAGAGAAAATAAAAACAGTGCTTGGCCTTCCCCACCCAGCCCCCACATTTGAATAAATTGACAATTGGAAATGGCGTGCAAGAGAAAGGAGGATGAGGAATGATGTGGAGGAGAAAAGAGGGGGCAGGTGTTATGGGGGAGGGGTGAGGAGGGGGATGGGGTGGAGAGGAAGTGGGGCAAAATGGGTGAGCGGGGCACAATCACATGCAAACATTCATTTATTTACATATATTCATTTGCATGCATCAGTGCAAGAAATACAGGCTGATAAAGAGTTTCCGGAATATAAACAATATCATTGACCACAAGCAATAATGATGCATTGAAACCATTAAATGCAGTTAAATTAGAACAGAAATTCTGGTTGTTTCATAAATATGTTCAGTTTGCCGTCAATTAGAATTCAAGAATACAAAAAACTGCCCCTGCTGCCAATAATAGAACACACACACACACACACACACACAAACACACACACAGCGGCATGTGGCCAGAGGGGACTGAGGTGGGGTGAGTAGAGGAGGAGAATGGGGTGAATATCATTAAGCGGTTTCCCTGGCAGATGGTGCCTCGTTAGCTATCCCCCCCTCTGCCCAAAGAGACAACAATGGACCTCATAAAACACACACACACACACACACACACACACACACACACACAACACAAACAGTGGAGCACACATATTTTCTGCACGAGGTACAGCAAGGTCCTTGTACTTGTGGCAACATTTGGACCCTACAAAATGGAGATGAAACAGATCTTTCTCACACACATACAAACACAAAACACTTACAAACACACACACACACACGTGCAAAATAATCAGATGGGTAATCAGTGGACAGCGAGACGGGCTGAAGTTTTGTCATCTGTTGCCGGGGAGGGTGTGAAAATAACACGAACACACTCTCCTACTCACAATATGTCAACAGTCTCAACAGCCCAGTGCGAGTACATGCAGTGAGGAAAATCATCTGTCTGTCAACTGATTGGACAGAACGAAGGAAATGGTCATGAATGAATGAACTTGCATATGTTCAGATTGTTTTTTTGTTTTTTGGGGTTGTTTTTTTTTGTCTTTTAGCCTGCACTCACCAAAAATCCCCAGGGGATACAGCAATTAAAGAATGTATCATTAAAAAATATCCTTAAATATTTGAAAGTGAATGGACGGTTCCTCTTCTTTCTCTCTATCTCATCCTCTCTCATTTCTTTCTTCATGTTATTCTCTTCTTGTTCACTCTCTCATAATTATCCATTGTTCTCCTACTAGCGTGACCCTATTCCCTCATACATTTAACTTGATTTTTTTCTCGTTTACTCTCTCCTGTCAGTATATCTACATTGTTTTTGTTCTCTTGCTCTGTAACTCTCTCTCTCTCTCTCTCTCTCTGTCTTTCTGATGTCTTTCTCTCTCTCTCTTTCTCTCTCTCTCTCTCTCTCCCATTCACACTCCGACATCTCTCTCTAGCTCTGTCTCTCTATGGTCTTTATCTCTTACTCTCTCTCCCTCTGATGTGATCTCTCACTCATTTTCTCTCAGTTCTCTCTCTCTCTCTCTCTCTCTCAGGCCAATACCGTCTCCTCATTTCCACTCATTCAGTTTAATCTCACTGTCTTTTTCTCTGTCATATCGCCAGTTCATCCTTTCACCTTTTGCCGAACTTTGTTTTGTAATTATTCCAATCTCCCTCCTCTCTCTGTCTCTCAGTGGTTTTGAGCCGACAGCAGCGGAGGGTCCAGCTCATGCGGATCCGTCAGCGGGAAGAGAGGCTGAAAAAGGAGAAGGAGAACAAGAAGAAGAAGAAACGGCAGAACCAGAAGACCAACCTCAAGCAGAAGCCCCACTCCCACCACCACCACCACCAGCAGTACCATCACCCAGGGGCGTCCCACCCCCATCACCAAACCCAGGGCTCTCAGCCCCCCAAAGCCCCGCCTCCCCAGACCGAACCGGGCTACCACCGCAAGACCAACCCTGTACGGCGCTTTGATGGAGACGTGCTGTCACCGGTAAGATCCTGGTAGACTCTAGGACCCGTATTCTTAAAGTGATGGTGAACTTTTCTGCAGGAAGGATGTCTGCACACTGAATATAACCTCATATAAGCTGAATATTCAGTGTGCGGACATCCTTCCTTGTCTCTGTAAGTTGCTGATTTTGCCCTGCACCTGTACCCAGGTTGGGCTGGATGTGCACACCATTTTACTTTTCTCTATTGTGTAGCTTCCTGGACATGATATAACCCCAAAACTGGTGATTCTCTGTTATCTGTTGCTCCGGGGCTCCGGTAGAGGCGATTGGAGAATTGCTTTTTTTTCCTCTTCCCATACACTGCCATTATATGGTGGAACAGGTCTCAAAATCACACTTCTAGCACAGACACAAACAAAGCAGTTTCTGACAATATAGAAAAAAATCTAGTAATTCTGCAGAATTTTGACTCGCTTTCTTTATGTTATTAAACTTTCAGTTTGAACAAGTATAACACTGAAATTCTTCCAACCAGATTTTAATGTTTCACTTGTTGGTTTAATAACATAAATATTAACTTAAAAAAAAATCTGCAGAATTACTAGTTTTTTTTATATCTTTCACAATCTGCTTTGTTCAAGTTTGTTTATGTGCTAGAAGCGTGATTTTGAGCCTTGTTTCGCTGAATGGAGAGAGAAAAAAACACGATTCTCCAATTGTCTGTACCGGAGCAACAGATAACAGAGAATCACCGATTTTGGGGTTATATCATGGCCAGGAATTTACACAACCCAAGGTACTACCAAAGTTCAACATCACTTTATCTTCAAATAGGACGACTTGATATTCATAATAGTCTCAGATCTGATAGAGGTTTGCTCCATCCCATCAGATCCTGAGACTGATACTCCCTCTGGGTCGATATTTCTCCAAAGGCATGCTTCTCTCTTCACCATTTCCATTATATAAGGCTCACTTTATATGCGTGTGCCGCCCTCAAAAGGAATTGGTTGAAAAATTAAAATGTTGCTCTCTTTGCAGCTGTCTGAGGGCGTTAAGGGTCATGGTAACAAATTGATTAAGATGCACAAGTTTTCTGCTCCAATATGCTTGTTCAGTGCTGCTTTTGGTAAATAGGATTCCATGGCCACTGCTGTATTAATGCAGAAGAGATGAGAGAGAGCAGCTACCAGTGTAACTTAAAAAATAATGGAATAACTCAATATTCGGACGGGATAGAGCTTTAAAGTCCCAGTCTGTAATTTATTTAGCCTTATACATTTTATTTACATTCACATAAATAAATGAAGACTTGCTTATAAATGGGAAATAAGCTGTTTCAACCTTACAAGTCTGTGCTCATGTGTTTACAAACAGTACAAATGTAACCAAAGCTTTCAGAGCCTCAAAATCAGAACTGACAACAGATATATACTGTAAATTAAAGCGACATGTGACAGTGCTTCAGTACTGCAATCGTGGATCAGGTCTAGACTTCTAGACATCCATTACAACATTCAAGTTAATTTGGCCAGTTAACAAATTGTCACACTTGTCTTGTAAAATGGGAAAGTTCTTCTACTTGAAATGTTATTCCCTGTTCATCTTTTTGCATCTCAGTTTGCAATTCTCTCAATTAGATTCATCAGATTCAAACAATGTTTTTTCCATCTTTTAGACCTAAAGCGATTGCTATTCAGCATGACATACATGTGTCTATGACATGCTTTTTGTGGTTTCACTGTCATTGTTCGATATCTACCTCTACCTCTGTATCTGTATACTATAGATTCCTATCCCAACCCTTTGCTGTCTGTCTGTCCACAGAGCTACATCAGGAGCTTCAGGGACAGACAGACGGACAGACGGGCGTACTCCCACGGTCGGATGATGAGCCGCTCTCGTATGGCCGAGCTCGACTACGACTGTGGCTCTCAAGTGCCCCTCACGGCCCCCAGCGGACCCCCAGTACGCGTCTGAGACTGCGATATATACACACACACACACATGCACACACACACACACACACACACACACACACACACACTGGAGGCTACTTCAAACCCCCTTGTCTGGGATATAACACCTAATTTTAC
Source organism: Centroberyx gerrardi (assembly GCF_048128805.1). Classification (NCBI taxonomy): domain Eukaryota; kingdom Metazoa; phylum Chordata; class Actinopteri; order Beryciformes; family Berycidae; genus Centroberyx; species Centroberyx gerrardi. The sequence continues at coordinate 13,011,702 of NC_136006.1, read as the reverse complement.
CGTGCCAACCTAATCAACTGCCTGTTAGCCCGCCAGGCAATGTCCCACACTGGGTTTCTCATCTCAAAACTGGATCGCAGTTATTTGGTTTGATTCCATTTTTTTTTGTTTTTTTGTTTTTTGGAATGTGAAAACTCTTAATGCAGACACAGCAGATAGTACTACTGCTCCTCTTCTTTTGGATAGATCAGGAATTGATTGTGGTCAGAAGGCGATGTGGTCGAATCTCACTACTCATCACGCACTTGGTTCCAAACCCCGTCTGTTCCTGCACTGGTCTGGAAGAGATAAAATTTGCAACGATTTAATCATAAGTGGACTGAAATGTCACTTTGAACTGTTGATTAAAAGCTGAGTATATGAAGTATTTTTTTTTTATGGACAAGGTCACATGAGTACTCAGCAGGAGTCCTCAAAGCACTTGCGTGTTGCAAGCGGAGAGATACTCAAAGTAGTTGAGTATTCTGGTAGAGGAATAATCAAAGTATTCAAGTCTCCACAGGAGGGCTGCACCGGTTGAGGTAAAAAGGATCAAAATATCACTTTTAAGTTGTCATTATAAATGAGTTTTTCTTTCAGATGGGAACATAATGCTCCAGATGGCTTTCATGGAGTCAAGGTAACACTTCTACCTTCAATAAACCTTGAACACTTTCTTTACTGAAAGCTAATTAAAGGAGGATTTTGGCAAGGATTTGCCTCAAGGATTCCTTTATGAGCGCTCAGAGGAAGTCGTACAACAGCTTAAAATGACAGTGAAACTGTACAAAGCGCTGTTCACGCAGAAACCGAAAGACAGCTCTTCCTCCTTGGTTTCTCCATTGAAAGGTCACTCTGTGAAGTGAAGTGTTGGTGAAGTCAGTCTGTTTCCGTTGTCTCCTCTGAGTCCAGACTGAATCCAGACACAGCAGCATGAGACTTCCTCTTCTACGGCTTATAGAACAGAAACCAGTTTTACATGTAAAATTCTGTTATTGCAGGAAAAAAATGATGCTCCTCTTCGATGAAAAAGGATGATCAAACAATGTCAGTTCACACAGAAAACATTGTTTTGATCTTTTTTCTCGTGGATACTCTCTCAGTGAAGTGTCCTGGGGAAGAAGATGATGTTTCATTGCCTTTGTTGCCATTGTCCAAGGGGGATGTGCTTTACATTAAGCTGCCTCGCTTAACGGGAACATCTCATCTCCTTCCCTCTGCCCTCGCCAGCTGTAGAACTGCAGGCTTGACCAGGAGAAAGAGACAAAAAGATCCCACAACGAAGATCCACACCTTCCCTCTTCTCCCCTCATTCCACAGAATTTAAAATCATTTTTTGATAAATTTCTAAAAAAAATTACATTCATGTCCCATTTTCACTGCTCATCCTAAAAATGATCTGGTATTAGAGAATTCATCAGCTATTTAAATATGTTCTTAGAGCATGCAAAAAAGTCACTGCTTTCAAATTCTGGTCACTGTCATAAAATCTGTTTGAGGGTTTGATGTGAACAATAAGTGACAGTTAAAATGTTAGAGGGTTTGTGTGTGTGTGTGTGTGTGTGTGTGTGTGTGTGTGTGTGTGTGTGTGTGTGTGTGTGTGTGTGTGTGTGTTTGTGTATGGGGACACATGATCAGCCCTGTAGCAAGTAATGGACTGTACCAAATATTGGTCAAGGAGAGGGGAGTTCATTTCAATGTGTGTAGAAGATGCTGTCATTTTTTTCTTTTTTTGTCTCTTTTTTTCTGCAATATGCCGGCCTAGTTTAAAATGTGAATCTTTGAGTTTGGATGAAGTGCTAAATTATAAAACTGAGGAGGGTTAAAACGAAGAGGAAGATAAAACGGTGTTCTGTGTGCTCGATGGCACAATGTGAAAATGTGAAAGCGTTTGCAAATGGCGCCCTCTACTGTTTACTGCTGGACCTCTTATGTACTGATGGGAATGCTGTGTGTGTGTGTGTGCGAGCGCGTGTGTGTTTCACTTGTAAATTCAACTGTGCTCATAACATATGTGATATTGTTGTGCTGTACATCCAGAGAGGTGAGGAAGTTTGATATGTAAAGAAAGTATTTTCAGTACAGTAGAACTTTTTTTTTTTTAATCTGAACCCCTTTGCATTTGAGGTGAGTCATTACTAATGTGTGGTTTGGCATAGTGAGTAGATTACTAACACTACCTACATTGCAGTTCCTATTGCACCAAATGGTACTGTAAAGTCCTTTGGATGAAAGACCCAATGGCATAATTTCAACATTGAAATGCATTGAAATTCAAGACCAGAACTAATTCCAAATTCAAAACCTGCATGCATATGCATTTGAAATGCTCTGTCAGTCTTAATTAAGTTTAAATGCCTATAGCTGCATGTCTTAGCAAGGGCATTCCAAGAAATACATCAATGGATCACACATAATCATTTGCTTATTTTTACATCATCAGATTTTGCTAATTATGCCCATTGGGATAGTGTGCGTGTTTTTTTGTAGACTGAGCAATTTGATTTGAATTTGAATGATTTGTGAGGTTTAGATGAAGAAAAATATACTACTGTACTTTCAAATACTTGAGTGATGCTGGATTTAAGCAGCAGCTGTAGCCCTTTGTGTGGTGGACTGGGTACTGGGACCAATCAATTCACCTTAACCCTTTACTGCATGAGAATCCCCATGTGTTTCTTTCCGTCTGTATCCAGTGTGTCGTTTCTGTCAGTGTGAAAACCCAGCAACTCCAATTCAGTTTTGTGGCCCCAGGGTGCACAAGACACATTCCAAATCCACCGAGTGAATGCAAAAGTGCAGAAGGTTGTTAATCTGAAATGTGAGGTTTTCTCTCGACCACTTCATTCTGAAATGTACTGATAGCATGAGTGAGTCTTTGTAACATAGTTTTCTCTTTTGAGCCCAGAGAAAGGACCAAACTATGTGTTCTGCCACAGTGAATGGGCCTAAGTGACAGGCTCTTATTAGCCGAGATCCAAACTGGAATAGGCAGAGACACATCCTCTTCTCTTCTCACCTCCTCTCTTCTCACCTCGCCTCTTCTCCTCCCTCCTCTCCTCATTTCCTCTTCTTACCTCTTCCTCCTCTCCTCTCTGTTTCTGCTGTCTATAAGAAAAAGGGCTTTGAAAATGTGAAGATGTGAGTCATTTCCCACCTCTTGTCATGTGACCATTATGCTAAGACACCTTCTATTCTGCTGTATTAGTGTTATCCCTATCATTTTTTTTGCAGTAGTGGTGATTCTGGGGATATTTTGGTTGCCCTTCCATCCCTGTTTTGGTCCCCTTTTGTGGTTTTAGTGCAATTTTAGCATCAACACTGTTCTTATTTGGGAACAAATAAGAAACTGAGCATTGGCCCTATACTTGTTTGTAATTTGGGGACAAACTGGGATAAATTATCAAAATATTTTAAATGGTCCCTTTTTCTTACTATCTCTTATTTTCTTGCTGTGGTCGCCCACCACTGCTGAATAAAAGTAGGGGAAACACTGTTATATTGTATATACCGTACTGTAAATAGTTTCTGAATGTACATATGTTTGATTCCCTTTTCTTGTTTACATCATGATCACTTATTATGTAACTTATCTGGTTCATTATTTTCTAATGGAGTAGACCTACATACTGTATGACTGTTTTTATATTGTGTTATGACTGTATGTCTGATTGGTTTGATTTGCCTGGTAGGTGATTTGCACTTCTGTCTGTAAATTGTTGATTTTCATTCTCGTCCCGGGGTTTCAACATGTGATGTTGGAAATCGGCAGACAAACTGAGCCTTGTGTTGACTTTGCAGTTGCTCTGATTATCAGCAGGGGGTGATATGAGGGGAGATAAAGGGGGATGGCATCTCCCTGGTTGGAACAAAAAAAATCAGTAATTCAATAATTGCAAAAGTTTCACCTTCTCACCATCCCCCTTGTTAAATTTGTACAAATCACCAATCATTATCAGTCATTATTATTATTATTATTATTATTATTGAGCATGTATTTATATGGACCTGAATATGATAAACATTGTGATTCTACAATCTCTGACTACTTGGTTGTCTCTCAAATTTCTATTATTATTTTTTTATCAATTAACTGATTAACTGGCTGTACATGTTTTGTGACGTGAAAGATTTTACAATACATGAGCAGAAACTGATTGCGCACAAAATTAATATATTAAGTATTTTCATAGCTCCTTACCGAAAATAGGGTTAAAGAAGACTTACATGCCTGCACACACACAAGTACACAGCCATTTACGTGCAAAGAGTCGCACACAAACACCAATAGAAGTGCAATCATGAGCACACATACTCACACACTGCATATTACACACACACACACACACACAGGGTGGGTCTCTAACGTATAGAGAATAAGAGAAACTGGATAGATGAAAGACACTAAAACCATCCGACATTAGATTTTCCAATTAGATACTGTATGTTTATTCCTTGTTCTGCTCGTATTTTGTCGTACAGTAAGCTGCTCTGCAAGTCACAACCATGACAGAGAACCAAACAAGGATTTGAAAAGATAAAGCGGGGAAAGATAAGGCGTCCAGGTAGTTTGCCAGTTGAGTTCATCACCATGATATTCCTCTCGGCAGTGACAGTGATGTAATTTAACTGTTTAAGATTGAGGATGCATTTGCATTGCAGCTTAACAACAAATTTCACTGCTACAGTTATGCAACAATAAATAGTATTTCTTGCAACTATTTTTTGACAAAATGCAAAGTCAAATCAGGATATACAAAGTGTTTTCCGGACCCTAAACAGTCAAATATTAGAAGAGCTTTATGCCCACCCACATGTATCAATTTATGAAGTTTTTCTTATGCCTGAACCCTGAAATCAGTTGACAGAAATAACTTGCTTTAGCCGCATGCTGTCTGCAGCTCAGTCGATAGAGAAAAGGTTACAGAGATAAGCTGTGCCTCGTTCCATGGAAATGGCACAGAGGACCACATTGCCCTTTTAAATTGACCCTTAATGACTGGGAAGCTGTTGCCATTGACAGCTGTTGCCAAGAAATAGTGATGGATGCAGGAAGTCATGACCAACATTGCTGTTCTAATTGCTGGATAAGAAGTGAAATGACTCTCTCCCTCCCTCTTTCTGTCGGTCTTTCTCATTATTTCTCTCTGTCTTCCTCCTGTTTCTCTCTCCCTGTGTCTCTGTCTCTCCTTTTCATTGTGTTTGTTCCCTCGCCTTTTCTCTCCTGTCTCTTTTTTCTCCCTGTATCACCCCTCTGTCTCATTCTCTTTCCTCGCATACTCTTTCTTTGTCTGCTCTCTTTATATCTCTCTCCTGCTTTCTCTCTCTCTCTCTCCCCCTCCACCCGCTCTATCCCCCCCTCTCTCTCTCTTTCTGTTTTATCTCTGTTGACATTTTCAGTCCAGTGACTTCAGACACAGACTCAGTAGACTATAATTCTTGTTGCTGTGCTAATCTGCTTTCTGTGGGAAACAAAACACGACTGGGGCCAACTCATTAACAAGCCATTGTTCACTTTTGCCCGCGCCAAGAGCGGCCCTGCTACTGATAATTTCAACAGGGCCACATCTCCTATTGGCGTCGTTATAGGAGTGAATTAAATGTTAACAGTGAGCGTCATGCTTGGCTGCAGAAGCTAGTGTCATTTTAGAAAGCCAATGCAAATGCACATCAAATGATGAATGGAATAGGAAACAGTTCAGAAGAAACCAATGAAAAGGCACAGAGGCCATCTGAGGAATGCTAATAATGAGTTGAAGTATTAGACTGTGTTTGTTTGACACAGTCACTGTGCTAGACATATAAAATAGAATAGAATAACATTCATTATTTACAAAATCCCTTATGAAATTTGTTCCTAAGTGCTAATAAGTGACACATGGGGATAACAAAAATCTTTATTGGAGATCTTTGGCACAATGAAACAGTGTAACCTGGTCGCCCACACATACAAACACACACCCAGCACATGCTATTGAGCTCCAACTTCTAACATGACTGAGTTCCTTATTCATTAGACATCCATGTTTCTGACATTTTTCAAGCCTAAGACCAACCTCTCACTTTCCTTAAATTGGTTATACCAATATAAGGCTTCATTGATCGAGTAATATACTCTTAAATTTGAAATAACTTGTAATGTGTGACATTTAAGCTGCAAATTAGACAGTACTGAGCAAGCAAATGTCCCATTTACAAAATAATTTTTGACCATTTCATTAACCATTTCGGGCTTGTTGATCTGTCTTCCATCTTGCGAGACTCCCTCTGGATGCTGATGTCTTTTATTTTTTCCTCTGACTTGTGATACTCAATAGCCACTTCTCCACACCAGGACCAAGAAGGGCTGGAAAGGCCAAGGCCAATTCAGCATGTTTATAACACAAGATCTAAAGCCCTGTTTGTTTATTTGAAACTATAGCCTTGCTGATGAATTATTTTTGCAGACACAAAGTCACAGATATACGTTTTGGAGGGAAGGTGAGTGACAAGTATTGTGTCAGCGCTGGAATGCCCCTTATTTAAAAAAAGAAAACAGACTAAAGGCAGTGGCAGCCATTGTGCCTCCACACTACATCTCTCCTGTCTTAGTACTGTAATGCTCACATTGTGTAGAAATGTATACTGGTTGCATTAACTTGTACCATTTTGTGTCCCCATTTGAATGAACCCAAATGGTTAAATGGAGGGAGTCCAAATGGTCAACATATAATAGGTGGATCTATGATGTCAAGTGAGAGGAGACAATTTCTCTCTGCTTAGAAAGGCTCTTCTAGAAAAGGCTCAGCTTATAAAAGGCCATGGTAGTGGTAGGAAAATTTCCATTTTTATATAGTATTTATTTATCTATTTTATATAATGTTTTATAATCTTGCTTCTTCCTGTTTACATGATGTCTTGCTGGTGCTGTGTGGACTCGCTGACCACCTGAGGAGGAGAGAGGAGAGATAAATGGTTAGGAAGGAAGCAGGAAAGCAAGAAATAGATCCATTGTTTTATGTTAGGAAGGGCTGCTCCAGCATCAGTGTAGCATATAACAGGTGAACAACTACTTTCCATTAACAGTGAATAACATCTATTATAGTGTACCACCCCGCTCATGAGTGCAGGTATTCTTCAGTGAGGTGTGCAGGGGAACAGTAGCCGCTGACAGTGATTAAAGCTGCTCGTTCACAAAGGCCAGAGTGGAGGGTCCTTGCTGTTTACTTTAAGGTGCCTTTTCTGGGTCAATGCACACTACAAGATTTCTTGATCTAATTAAAATTTCAATATACACTCTCTGCATGGTCCATGTTTGGATTGTGGTCAACAGCAACATCTGAATCCGCAGAGCTTCCATACTGATATGAAAAAAATAATACCAGATCATAGACTACCACCAGTAAGTCCTCATGTCTGTTGATTGTCTATGAGATCACTGAACAATCAAATGTTATTTATGCTATTCATTTATACACAACCTCTGCAACTGATGGATACCCAGAACCCTGCATGTACATGTGCCTTTTTGACATGGACAATGCAAAGATACAGAATAAATCAAACTTAATACGGGCATTTTCTCTCTAAATCTGGTAGTGTGCATCTCCCCATAGTGAATCACAGATGCTAAAAAGTGGGTGGGGTATTGGAACCAGACTTACACACTGGGCACTAGCGCCCTCGCTCATAGAAAACTTCATCTAGATCAAAAATATAACACAACGGTTCAGTTGGAAAAGTACGAGTGTTATCTCCAGTTATGAAATAGATGCAACAGTTTAATACAAGGTTTGTGTGTGTTGTATGTGTTTGGGTGTGAGAGTGTGTGTTGTCTGTGAATGGATGTAAGTTGTTGTATGTGCATGCTGAAAAGACCGAGGCAGAGAGATAGGTGAAAAGAGAGATTATTTGCATATTTGCATGTGATTTTGAGTCTGTGTGTGTGTGTGTGTGTGTCTGACCTCTCCGTCGCGGGTTTCGATGGTCTTGATGAGCACAGTCTTCTTGGAGTGAACCTCTGAGCCGCGCTGGTGCTGGGACTGGGACTGGGACTCAGGACTGGTCTCTGTAGAAATGCATTAATCGCACATACAGATCTTGCAATATTACATAAACTGATAAATTAAGCTACAGTTACATAAGGCGGGATTAGTTCAGAGACACCGAGAGGGTTTTACCAGTGTGTAAAATGGGTGCCATGTTGCTGTCCTTTTCCCTAGAACTAAGAGTGTTGGCTTTGAATATAAAAGGGCCTCCATAACATGGTGATATGCATTTTAAGCGACAGCCATGAATCAGGACTGCGGAGCTAATTTGGCTGCCACTGAAAACTGTAACGTTCAAACTCGTTTAAATCAATGACACTGATGTATCTTAGCTGTGTCTCATACATCATCCTTAATCACTGCTCAGTGTTTTCATTTAACTGGCCACAAAGTGGAGCAAAGGGACGTATTGATGTGGATGAATTGCATGTCAGGATTGTTAATGCATCATGTTGATAGACTGAGTCATGGGATTATTGATATGTGGCTTCTTGTTGATGACTCTGCCTCTGTGAATCAAGCTGCCAGGAGGGTTTTTGACATGTCATACAGCTCCTCCTAGTGGTCAGAATGTGTCCCTGCAGCTATGCACCATGTCAAGATCTCAAAATAGCTACTACCTTATACAGTCACAAGTGTTGGGGAGCTATAGTTAGTCTTTTTTCCCCCCTGTTGACTCATAAACAAAATGGATTTCTCCTCTATCCATCTGTGAATTTGTACATTCTTTCCTACCTCTGAATCCAATGGAGGAGTAGGCAGAGTGGACTGGGGCAGTGGTAGTGATCCTGCAAAAAGAGGAAACACACATATAATACAAAATAAGAGTCAAAGACATCAGTGAAAAGAATTATAGCTCAGATAGCCTTATATTAGCACAAAGAGTTTAGGACTTAAGACACACATACACACACACACACACACATACACACACACACACACACACCTGCTCTCCTCTCCCTCCAGCAGCTTGCGGTAAGTGGCAATCTCAATATCCAGGGCCATCTTTACATTAAGGAGGTCCTGGTACTCCCTCAGGTGGCGGGCCATCTCATCCTATAAATCAATACATAAGGAGTTTTACTGGCCTGGTCAAATAAACTTTTCACAAAGCAAATGCATGCATAGGCCTACATATCACAAAATCAACTAAGAAAACAATAACTAATGAACCATACAATTTAATGGTAACATAAACCAGTCAAATATTTGCAGTAGCTGTAAAAGAGAGCCAGAAACAGACAGCAGGTTTGAGTTGCACTCAATTTAGCTCCTTAATCCAGCTCCATGGCTTTTGCCAAGTAACTTGTGATTTTATGCCAGCTGATCCTTATAATCAGTGATGTAGTGGCAAATTAAAAAGTGGGGAATATGACCTCCAGTCGGTGATCATCATAGCACAAACAACAAACAAACAAAATCCTGTCCTATCCAGTTTACATGAGTTTGATGCTACTTTCTATAATGTATACTATGGATTTAAAGATTAATGTAAGCCTAAAAGGTGGGCAAGCTGAGTTTAGGTGGGTTTACCTTCCACTAAATCCCTGCTTATAATGCAGAGCGTTCACCATGGTGATGTCATGGATGTCATTGTTATATATTGACAGCCAACGTGCCACAGCAACATGGCACCCATGGTACCATGTGGCCACACCCAGTAAATAGCTCCGGTTAAAGTCAAATGAATACATTTCTAACACAAGCAAATCACCTTCATCTTAGCGATCTCTCCCTCCAGTCTAGCGATGCTATCCTGGTAACCAGAAGCCTCGCGGCCCATACGGTCCTCCATGTCTCTCATCTGACGCAGCAGAGACTCGTTCTACAGGGGGACAGAGAGATGAAGTTAGGAATGTAACAGAGTGGGAGAGCGAGTCTGAGAAAGAGAACAAGAGATAGGTGCTGTTTGAGTGCCATATGAGGAAGGTATGTCATTTTAAAAAGAAAGAAAGGAGAACTATGACATAAACCAACAAGAGGAAATAAAATGAAGCAAATAAAAAAAGAAGAGGAAGAATAATGTGACAGAAACTGCATCCACTACTCACGGTTCCCTTGAGTGAGTCGATCTCGCAGGTGTAGGACTGGATCTGGTGCCTGAACTCCATGCTCTCCTGCTTGGCCTGCCGCAGAGCATCATTGTTCTTGTTCACAGCCTGGTTGAGATCAGACACCTGGGGAGAGAGGAAATGGGATTTTAGCAGGGCCACAGCTGGAGGAGACTGTGTGTGTGTGTGTGTGTGTGTGTGTGTGTGTTTCTGTGTGTCTGTGTGCTTCCACCCTACCTTAGACTTGTACCACTCTTCAGCCTCTGAGATGTTCTTGGCGGCGATGCCCTCGTACTGCATGCGGATGTCCCTCAGAGCGGCGGTCAGGTCGGGCTTCGACATGTCCATCTGGATCTGCACCTGAGTGTCCTGCATCTGGCTCTGCAGCTCACGGATCTCCTGCAAGGTGACAGGAGAATTAATTAATTAATGAAAGAAGGAATGAAGGACTGAATGTAGGAAGGAAGGAAGGAAGGAAGGAAGGAAGGGAGGGAGGGAGGAAGGGAGGAAGAATGGGAGGAAGGAAGGAAGGAAGGAAAGGAGGGAGGAAGGAAGAGAGAAAGGAAGGAAGGAAGGAATGAAGGAAGGAAGGGAAGAAGGAAGGAGTTTACATTTGAATTTATACATTTTATTTATACAGGGGAAACACGGAAATCTCAAAACAACCATAACACAGACAAGTAAATTCCGTTTAGAGGGTGACCTAAGGAGTGAAATATATTATTTCTACTATAAATTTGCGCAGTGGCTCAGGAGCGAAATCTTATCAAAATGTTATTACATATTTAGAACTGGAGAAGTTACAGTGGGTCACTTTAAGGATGTGTATATGAATATATATGAATATATATATAATATATATGAAGATATATGAATAAATGTGTTATGTTAAAATGTGCTGTCATTAAGATATGTTGTGTTGAAAGTTAACACAAATGTGTGTTGTTCCAAAGAAAGACACGCATATGTGTTAAAAATGACATCCTTTTTTAAGAGTGCATTGTGAGAAGTTTAAAATTGGTAAGCATTGGTCTCACTCAGCTGTCTGTCTGACTGACCCAAAGATATAAATAGCTGTACATCTGTTCACATGCAGTACACACACACACATGCACACACATACAGAGCAGCTGACACGCTCTTTTCAGCCAATCAGCAGCTCAGCATTTCTGAGAGGTCAAAGTTGAGAGACGGCAGAAGAAATGACATGAAGGGACCTCAAGTGTGCCTGCATGTGTCTGAAATGTGCACTTTAAAGTGTGCGAGGGAACGAACACAAATGTTTCATATTTCTGTTGTACTTATTGCATTTGCTCTATTAGAACTAAATGCCCAATTTGTGACGTTTTTGAATTTGTACAGAGAGAGAGAAAGAGCGAGAGAGAAAGAGAGAGAGAGAGAGAAAGAATGCGTGAATGCATGATACACATGTTAAACTGTACATCAGTGGGTGTGAATGTGAAAATCGTTCATCTGATCCCCTGCACAGCTGCATGCCGACAGAGGCGTAGATATGTCTGACATTACAGTATACCTTTACACAGAGCCGAGAGTTATGTGATACACCCCACCCTACTGACATACCACAAATCTACTGCTTATATCTTATCTATGCACGGAAATGAAGCTTGGTCAGACAGACAGGCAGATAAGGATAGTTACCATAGTTACAGTTAGTCACAGACAACCAAAGTGTCACGTCCATTTCAGTGATTCAGTTCTTGAATTTGTTCTTTGCCAATGAGAGCCAATTTGCCAAAAAGAGCAAGTGGATGCTGCGATACTAATGCAGCATAGATGTAGAATAGATACATGGTGGCCTCACTAAGGATGATGATGATGATGTCAGACAGATGTACAGATAGACGGACAGACAGATAGACAGATGGACAGATAGACAGACAGACAGACAGACAGACAGACAGACAGATAGGCAGACAGACAGGTAAACAGACAGACCTCTTCATGGATCTTCTTGAGGAAGCCAATCTCCTCCTGCAGACTCTCAATGCGTCTCTCCAGGTCCAGCCTGGCCAGAGTGGCATTGTCAACATCCTGGATGGAAACACACAAACAAATCAATGAATCAGTAAATGAATTTATAAATAGATGAATGTATGAATTATTGAAGGAGAAAGAAAGAAAGAAAGAAAGAAAGAAAGAAAGAAAGAAAGAAAGAAAGAAAGAAAGAAAGAAAGAAAGCATGTCCTTGAATGTGAACGACAATGTCAATGTGGTAGAGAGAGAGAAGAAGAAGCTGAGATCGAAGCTGAGATCGAGGAAGCGGTTGGTGAGAGAGACAAGAGGAACAATGGAGAGATGGAAAGTCGTTGTAGAATAAGAAGTAAGACAACAGAGGAAGGAGGAAAGACTCGAGTTGCACTTTTTTTTACTCCAGGCATTGAGGAGGCAGGAAGAAGGAGGATGGAGATGTAAAGGAATGATTTTATGAAAATAGAAGACATACGGCTCTGAAGGCAGACAGGTTGTTCTCAGCCTCTTCCTTCTGCTGAACCTCCTCCTGCAGTCTGGAGAGAGAGAGAGAGAGAGAGAGAGAGAGAGAGAGAGAGAGGCAGACAAAGAAAAGAGGAAAAAAGAGGAAAGAGAAAAATAATTAATAACTCACACTTGATGCATAATAGTTAGGCTTTTGATAGCTGAGAGAGGGTTTCCTCATCATTACTGAGGATTCTGTCTCTAAATCACTTGGCACACAAAAGTAATTGCTTCCATTTCAAATACAAAAAAGTGCTTGGGAGCATTGCCTCTTCCCTAAGGACCAGTTAGTAGACAGAGTAGCTAGTTATCACCTCTCATACCTCCAGCCCTCTGCTGTCTGCTCTCTCTGCCTGTCTAGAGAATATACAGGAATAGAACTGACTACACAACAACTTATCACAATCTAACTTTTCTCTCTCGCGTGCATATACACACACACACACACACACACACACACACACACACACACGTGCGCTTGCTCTTTGAGTCCCTAAGCTGTGTGCAGCTGCTGTCATGCTGTCAGAGTTAGATGGGTCAGGGTAAGAGAGGAATGGAGGTCTGCCCTCGGCTGATACTGTTTCCAGAATTAGCATTTCACCATCCTCCCTAGCCGAATCCCTGGGAAATTCAGAAAAGAAGAACTTGCCATAGCTAGTGAACAATTCAACAAGCTGTAAATGGTGTCTGTGGTTGGTAGTTGGTAGTGTGGTTGGGGGCTTTTCAATATATGTTATATGTTATGTTGTACTGTTTTACAGGTTTGAATAATATCCAGACAAATATTTAATAAAAAGCTGACCCATAATAAGGCTTAATACAATGTGAGTTGAATGTAGTAAATGTAAAAAGTCATGTGGCATGGTAATATTTTGGTAACACTTTAGATTACAGGCCATTAATTACGCAGTAATGACCGGAAATAACTAAGTAATATCCAAGTAAAATAGATGTAATAACTAGCATTATTATTAGATAGAGCATTCAAATGACTGGTAATTACTGAGTAGGCCAATATACCAGTAAAAAAAGCTGCTTTTAGCCTACCAATAATTGTATTAGATAAGTGGCACTATCACACACTTTTGAAATTTTGAAAATTAGGAAGATGCTCCATATTAACTCTACGCAAACAACAACAGAAAACATCAGAAACCCCAGAACAGGCCTAGCTGCTAAAAAGCATTTTTTTTTACTTGTATATTATTCAGTAATTACCAGTCATTCTAATGCTATTTAGAGTTATTACATCTATTTTACTTGGATATTACTTAGTTTGTTATTACTACGTAATTAATGGCCTGTAATTTAATGGGTTACCGATATCTTTTACATACTGACTGGTATACAGTACAGTTAGTGTGGATACCACTTAGTATTAGAAGTAGAATTTGGTGACTCTATCTCCTACAGAACACTGTCATCCTAATTTATTGGACAGGCCCGATCAAACTCTCAGCATCCATCTGTGCCTTTCCTGTACGACCCTGTTCACCCCTTGTTGTATTTCTTTATGGTTGCTGTTGTGTGTTGGGCAAATATCTTTTTTTTTCTATCTTATGTCTTCCTGGTACAGCAAAGTGTCCTGGGAAATATATCTTTGTACGGTAAATTTGTTTTTACAGTATATGATCTAGCGGCTGCTGGTATCCTTATATATCCTGCAGCCATTCTCTGCGTGTGTGTGTGTGTGCATGTGTGTGTGTGTGTGTGTGTTGTAACAGTTGGCAGGCAGGAGGTCTCTGTGTATATTTTGATCTTGGAGGGGGCGGCAGGTGCTCTGCCACGCGTGTCATGTTGCCGCAGGCAATAACTTGAAGAAGAGAGCTGATAGATCAGAAGAGTGAGTGTTTGTAGTATGTGTGTGTGTGCTTGCATGTGCGTGTGTGCATGTGAGTGTGTGTGTGTGTGTGCACTTTCACACAGTCACTGATTTCGCTTTTCTTCATTCTATCTCTCCTTCTACACAGGCACACACACACACACACATCATACACGAACATACTGTATGCATGTATGTATGTACTGTATGTATGTATGTATGTATGTATGTACTGTATGTATGTATCTATCTATAACTCCATATGTGTTGTTGTGTCTGTATGTTTTGTTTGTTTTTTTGTCCATCTTTCTTTTTGTGTGTAGTTTTATTCTCTCTCTCTCTCTCTCTCTCTCTCTCTCTCTCTCTCTCTCTCTCTCTTCCCCAGCAAAGTCTTGTGTGGGTAAATTATAAAACGTTTGTAAAAAGTTGGTGGACCGTAACACTCATCGAAGTAGAACAATTGGTATAGTATTCCTTTCTTTTCTTCATTGCCTAACCCTTTTGGGTACCTCTTACCTATTTTGATTTCGCAAACATCTCCTTCCTTTTTTGTTTTCCTTTCCTCCACAATGGCAAAGAAACCCTTTTCTTTTGCTGTGTAGGCCCGGAGTTTTCTTTAATCCCACATGTTGGTGTTTTTAATTATTTTACTGCATAAATTAAGGAAACTAACTCTTACTCTCCTCTCCGCCTTCTTCTGCCTCTCCCTTCCAGCAATCTGTCGTTCTGTGTTGCAGGAATCCGCCAGTGAAGTTCTGTAGTCTGTTGTTCCAGCCAATTACACAAGTGCCATGGGTGAGAGACTCTCTCTTACACTCTCTCATTTTATCTCTCTCCCTCTCTCTCCCTCTCTCAACTACTCAATAGTGGTCTATTTCCAGCTGGTCTTTCTGGAACAATCTAGTACATTGGCCTCTTAGTCACTTCCACCAAAGTGCATCAATATTGTGGGTGCTCTCACTGTTAAAAACAAAAGCCATGATATGAATCCAATCCAATGAAAAAGCCACATTAGTAGAGTGAGTAATATTCCAAACTAAAATGTGTTTTTTAAAGTAAATGATTCTTTGCGGCCATTAGTCCCCTTTCTTTCAGTTTGAACTTCAATTGATCACTTTCTGTACCATTTCTCCACTTTGTCTACCTCCTCCCTCCCCTTTTCATCATTCATCCATCCACACACTCAACGCCGATTCATCCATTGATACAGTTCCATTTACTCCTCTTACTTCAGTTTGAGTTTCCCTCCTTCATCCCTCCTTCCCTCCCTCCACCTACTGGATCTCATCTGTGATCCATCCCTCCACCCTGTCCTACCTCAGCTTGAGTTTCTGCAGGTCGTCGGCCAGGTTGTCTCTGTCCACCTCCACGCGGGCCCGCTGGTTGGTGAGGGCCTCTATCTGCCTCCTCAACTCCCTCATCTCCTCCTCGTACAGCTCGGCCACGCGCCCGGGCCCCTCGCGGCCCCTCATCCTCTCGATCTCCACCGTCAGCGCCGCGTTCTGCTGCTCCAGGAAGCGCACCTTCTCGATGTAGCTGGCAAAGCGGTCGTTGAGGTGCTGAAGCTCGGCTTTCTCGTTGGTCCTTGTGTTGAGGAAGTCCTGGTTCATGGCGTCGGCGAGGTTGAAGTCGAGTTTCTCCCCGGAGTAGGTGCGCACGGCTGAGGAGGAGCCGTAACCTGCTCCCCCAGCACCTCCGGAGGACATCCTGTAGCTGGAATAGGAGGGCGCGCTGCTGGTCTTGACCTCGTAGACGCGGGAAGACATGTGGGACGCGGCGGAGCTGCGGCCACCTGCTGCAGAGGAGAAGAGGGAGGACATTGGGGAGGAACCGACGCCGGAGCCGAAGGTACGGCGGTATGAGGAGGCCGACTGGGCCGAGGAAGAGTAGGACTTGCTCATGGCTGGCTGACTGGCTGGTTGGCTTGTGGTTTGATGCAGATGACTGGGGTGCTGAGACCTGACTGTCCCACCGGGCAACTGGCAGAGAGACTAAATGAAGAAACGCCTTGCACTGGACACAGCTATTTGTAGCTTCACCACACCCACTCTCACTCCAACCCCTCCTGTCTTTTCCCCCCCCTCTTTCCTCACCCCTCTATCTCTATTTCCCCTCCTTTACTCCCTCTACCTCCTACTCTCCCCCCCCTCCCCCTGTATCTCAAACCTCTTGTCCTCCCTCTTGTCCTCCCTCCATCAACCACTAGGGCAACATTTTCAGGCCAGGCCCCAAACTGAAGAAAGTTTGCTTGGGTCCATATTTGCAAGATCTCCACCAATGGTTAAGGTTAGGGAAAGGGGGTGGGGGTGGAAAAGCTGATCCCAAGTCAGTAGTGAGAAGTTGTCCTGTCCTATCCCATCAACAAGGTTTTAGAAGGTTACTTTCAAGTTGTGATCTGTTACAAAAATAGTGAAGGAATAATGCTTTGTGACAAAACAAGAAAATATTAACAAAGTCTTTTTATTTGGCTATTGCATTTTAACAGGTTGAAAATGTATCAAAGCATTGTGGCATAGCTGCTTTCATCAGGGTGCACTTTACAGTTTACTGATTACGGATTACAGATTACCCAATCCCTGGATTACTGTACTAACTAAATTTGAATGGTGTTTGTATTGATAATCTGATAATTACGCTTTTCCTTGTATTCTAGTATTAAAGTATTCTAATAAACTACCTTTTTTTTAAGAATCCTTAAAAATACTATTTTAAGAATACTATTTTTTCCGTAAGTGCAACAGTAATTATGATAGATATAATTTTTTCTGTAATCAGATTACTACAATCCCTTTATATGTCATCCACTATTCTCCAACCCTGCCCTCTACATCTCCTCCCCCTTTCCAACCACTCATCTTTTCTCCCACTCCTCTCCTCTCATTCCTCTGCCACTGCCGCTCCTGTTTCCAGCCCTTGATTCAGCTGTCGAGGGGATCTGGTTTCAACTGCTGCAAAGGGCGGTGGCCTTGTGTGTGTGTGTGTGTGTATGTGTGTGTGTGTGTGTGTGTGTGTGTGTGTGTGTGTGTGTGTGCGTGTGTGTTTATGACTGAATGAATGAATGTGCTTGGAAAGATGCATGTGTGAGTGACTGAGTAAGTGAGTGCGTGAGGGAGTGAGTGAGTCCCCTGCATTTGTGTGTGTGTGTATTTATATTACTCAAACCTCTTCTGTCAGGAAGAGGGTCAAAGTGTTGAGGAAGCCATTAGAGATAAGATATGCTTGTTTCATAAAACATATCTATATATCTGTGTTGCGCTGCCAGAGAAGTGGGGAAGCGTGCCAGCTGGGAAACTGGAGTCTATGTCAGTCGCCAAAAATAGATCACATCCCATATTGCTTCACTAAAAACATATTTGAAATAGCTTCACATATATGAAATAGCTACGGCATGCTTAATCTAACTTGTCAGTTTAATTGAGCTGGAGAAACTAGATTCACCGGGATTCACTGCGGCAAAAACATAAAAAGAGATAAATATTGACACATCATACATTTATAATGGCTGGTGATTCACAGAGACCGTAACTTTCACAATCTGAGGCAGAAACTGTATTTTATACTGTTAATCTCTTCTAAAAACATTACATGACACTCATACCAGTGTCCTGATGTGACACTACAGGTTTTACAGTGTGTCCCTACCTTTTGAGTTGCTACCATTCCACCAGCTATAGAGTTACAGTACAATTATGTATTTACCCTTAGTTACATAAGGAGCAGGAAGGTTTGACTGATAGAGCTGCTGCCGGGAAGGTCACACACTCTCCACTTTATCACTAGCGCACCACTTGTATGGCTGACAGCTCTTCTCCACTGGACTCACACACACCCTCCAGCATGGTTGCAGGCATGGTTCAAGCATTTTGTGAATATATAAAATAGCAGTTTGTGTCTTTCTGTACTTGTGTGTGTGTGTGTGTTAATGTTTAAATGCATGCCGTTGCTCTGTGAAGAACAGACGGGCGACGCTCCAGCCAGACATCTAGACACCCAGGGCTGCAGAGGAAAGCAAGCCCAGACTGGTGAGTCATCTCTGGGACACCAACCTGGACATCAGCCTGTCACACCACCTCACTGTGTCCTGGGATCCAGGGTGTGCGAGTGGTTGTGTATGTGATGATGATAAATAAAGCGGAAACCAAGCTACTACTTGATCCAAAAAGGAAGAGCAGATGACCATACTACTAGTGACTAACCAGTTTCCTATGACACATACTCAGCTCTTACTCTCTGATTTCTCCCTCTTGACTTTAATGCTGTATGATGCTATAAATTCCTCTGAGAGCTGAGGCGGGGCGTATCACAGGGTGACCATCTCAATAATGCAACACCTGTCATTGGCCAATTGCACGCCTTGTCGGAACAGATGAAAACACATGGTGTATGACTGAGTACAGCTCTATGCTGTATGAAGTCACTATCAATGCTTATACAGGACTACTAAAGAAACCTACAATAACCGGTCATGTTACTCCTTACAGGGATCAATAAAGTACCACATTTACGTTTTTATAGCTCATAATATTGTTTATATTGTAAATTTAAAACGATGTCCATTTTGTTTTGTATTGCCCTTATCATATAGTAAACAACAAGACATTTTGTACGGCAAGGTGAAAAGAGTGGTACATTTTTTATGAATGGGGTACACAGTATTTGGGTTAGCAGATTATTTGGAGAAAGCTTGGGAAATGAGGCAAGGAGTATTGTATAAACAAAAGGAGTAATTCTGCTGTTCTATGTTTTATGAATCTATATAAAATTGTATGTACATCATGTGTAAAATGTATGACTGACTACATGTATGTATGTGTATGTTTATGTATACTCTATGTGTATATTTGTGAATATGAATGTATGGGGGCATGTTTGTAAATACTCTTTGTAAATATGTTTTTCTTTCTTTCTTTCTTTCTTTGGAAGTTGCTTTGGATTGTAGTTTGGGGACAAAGTATTTTTATGCAGTGAAAGTGGAAGCTTTTGTGTTAATGGTGTAATGTAATCGCATGTGGGCCACCAACGTGGCATGACACGAAAATAACAAATGAATTCATTTATTCTTCCATCCATTCATTCATTCACATTACCCATCTCCACTCCCTCAGAGAGTTTCCCATTCATAATCAGCTTTAGAGATAGAACGTGCAGCTAAACCAGAGTGGGTGGCAGTGAATCAAGCCCAGATACATTTTTTGGCTAATGGTAAACGACAATCTATAGAAAGATCATTCCCACTGTTTAAGCTTCATAAAAGTCCCACTCACTTTTTAACATGGCTGGTTATAGCAGTAGCTGGATTTGGGTTCTTTATGCTGTCTTGTTACAGTAAAATATGGGCAGTGTCCTCATGCCAGGGGTTCTTGAACCTTTCAGCCAGTGACAGTTTATCAGACATTCAGCCAGTTTATTTGCCCGCCCCGGGACCCATGACATTTTTGAATGGCAGTGAATGGTCATTTGTCTTCAAAAACACCCAGGTGCAGCTTGGGCTGTGCTGTGTATGTGTGTCATCAAACCAGAGTGGAGGACTCAAAATGAGAACCATGCTCTTAGTGTATGTGTGTGTGTGTGTGTGAGTGTGTGTGTCAGTGTGCGAGTGTATGTGCATGTGTGTGTATTTGTGTGTCACAGACCAGTTTGTGTCAGCTGCTGGTGGTGTCAGCTCTATTTTTAGCTTTCCTGTTTGAACCCTGTTGTCAAGCCACTGTCCCAAAGGATCATGGGATTGAAGACAGAGCCTGACAGCCCCAGTAAAAATAAGAATAATGGTGCCGCTTTTGCTGTCATGCTTTAAGATAAATATAACTGTTGACAATCACTCTGAAATGTCAAATGTCAAACATCAAATCTAAATATGACAAATTTAACACTTACATTTTAATTTGATGTTTCTATCAAGCATGACTGCCAAAAGTGATTGTATGAATTTTACAATCGCATCTTTTATTCTTGCAAGACCCTTCGTTTGCCTTGTTGTGCTCCACATAAACCGATCTGTGCCAGATGGATTTAGAGTGGGTGGGAGAAAAGTCATCGTTAGACAGTTTCACTGTTTCTCTGGCAGTCGTGTTATGTGTTCAGTTTTGTTTTTCTTGTCAGTTAGCAAAAGTTTATTTGAAAATATTTAAAGTTGCTTGAGGTTTGCTCGATTTAACTTGAATATCCTCGAGAGAAAAAAATATATAAAAAAGAATACATTTAAAATAATACAATAATATAAATCAAGCCCTTTTTAATATTTAAAAAAACATTACCGCAAGCACATGTATCTAAAATGTATTGCAACTACTATTTGGGCCAGGTTTGGTCTGTTGTAGGGGTTTCTATTTACTTCCTCAACACTGACCTGACCTCTGACCTCTGACCCCTGACCTCTGACCCCTGACCGCTCAGCCTGCTGAATGGACAATGATGTCCTGAACCTTCCCTTCACTGCTCTTTAGACATCTGTAAACTTCACTGTGCCAAACAAATGCGCTGTGAAAAGATGGAATAATTTCTAATTTTCCCTTTCTTTAAAATCTTCTTTCATACTGAGAGATGAATGCATTGCTTAAAGAAACTGTCCTCTTGCATTGCTTCAGCTTAAAGAAACTGTCCTCTTGGTTGAGGACATTAGTTAAACAGGTCCTTCCCTCATTTCCCCCTAGCTCACCTCTCTTGGCATCATAACCACTGTACCTGACAACTGCATAGTAAATGTTAGAAACAGGAACTATGATTTTCACCTAATTTTTAAATTTTTTGGCACCAAAGTAGATAGATGAACTATATAGAATCAGAAGTGTAACGGGACAGCCGCTGCAGCATTGGTATAACATGGAGGTCAGTGAGAACCATCATCAAAAACTGCTTGTCTGTTGTTTTGTCTCACAGTCTTCTTTTGACATGATGTATAATATCGATATATAATATAATATAATATAATATAATATAATATGTATAATCTGATTTTTGTTTCTCGTTCTCAGAGATCCTCTCGCATCTTACTGGCTCAGGGAATCCGGGACAATATATTTGTGAAATGACTTGTGAGGGCACATTCTGATGTAAACATCAATAAACAAGAGTCGCTTGGTGTGGTCATGGAAGTCCTTAGGCTCAGCTGAACCCAGTCAAAAGCAGTGGGATGCTGCTGCTCCAGGAAAAATTCAATGCCATATGTTCTAACTGCTGATTCAGAGGGTGTTTCACCTCACCAGAAAATGATTTTGAAGGTGGTCCTAAGTCATAGATTACAGAACACTGCTCTCATATACCAAAATAATATGGGGGGTTTCACACATTGCCACAGATGCTGTGGACACGATTTGGGCATGATGTGATTTGACTGTGATGTCTGCTGATATGACAGGAGCCGTCATCCTGGAGTTTCCCAGGGAAACTTCCCGTTGGATGCCGCATCATCAGTGCAGGACAGAAGATGAGCCACCCGGGGGGGGGGGGGGGGGGGGGGGGTTGCCTAACAACCTAACAACCCCAGACACAGAAGCAACACCTGACCTGTGGCCTAGAAAAAAGAATCTTAAATTAGCACCAAGATCCCGGCATGGGTGGGAAAATATAGCACATACTAGACACACACACACACACACACACACACACACACGTCACACACACACACACACACACACACACACACACACACACACACACACACATGTGCCCGCAAAGTCTGAGAATATCAACAGTATATAGCAGCCAAACCCTACTCAGCAATGTCATGCTTCTATTATAAGCATAGGATGCAATATAACAGTATAAAAATATCACTACATAAAATAAATGGTTAGCAGTAATTTCTCCAACTTTCTTTGCATCAAAAACAGAAAGAAATTATCTTTACAAAAACTATGGAAGTTATAGATCTCATTTTCATTGCTTTGACTGTAGTCTTTGAAATGATGACTAATTTGATCAAGTGAAAGAACATTTCCTTTAATTAGGACCCTGGTTGTTTTATAGTCTCTGACTGAATTTCAATTAAATGTTCATTTTTACAGCCTTCCCCTCCCATTCTCCCTCAAGGAGAGAGGCAACGGCACATTATCCCTGCCATTAATCCTGACTGGATTTAGTCTGAAAGCATAAATCTTTTTTTCTTTCCACCGGTGTTTTCATTCCTGTAAAAACCCACATAGAGTATGTTTGTCCTTGTTCAGAAAGCAATGCAGCAAGATTTATGTGACATAGGTGAAAAAAACATGTAAGTAGCATGTAAATCCACCCTGTCTTCACTCCATGACCAGTTTCCAAAGGGGGGGCGGGAGGTGGGGGTGTTGGCCTGTGGAATGCTGGAGCCAGGCAGTGTGGATGACAGGAGAACGGCATGATGGGAAAATGGGTGAGGCCCTGATGTAAGAGTGACAGAAGAGAGAATTTGTTTATTTCAGTTTATTTGACAATTACCAAGACACTTCAATATGGATTCATCTTGAAAGAGCACATGATACCACAGGTACTGAGTTGGATCGAGAAAGACAGATCAGAGGTGGGAAGAGAGAGATAAGACAGACAGGTGAAAGAGAGATGCAGGGACAGAGAGAGAGAGAGAGAAAGAGAGAGAGAGTGAGAGAGAGAGAGAGAGAGAGAGAGAGAGAGAGAGAGAGAGAGAGAGAGAGAAAGAGAGAGTAACAGAACGAAACATGGTGAAAATGCCATGACATTTGAATCTGTACATGTTCGTGAGTGTTGGGGCAGCGTGGGTGGTTCTGCTGGGGTCATCTTTCATAAACACGTTGCCCAGCAACCAACCAAACATGCATACACACATGCCAACGAGGTGAGCTGCCACACGAGAGTGTGTGTGACACAAGGATGGAAGGATGAGGGGCAAAGAAGAGAGAGAGAGAGAGAGAGAGCAAGAAAGAGAGAGATCAAAGGTGTGTGTGTGTGTGTGTGTGTGTGTGTCTGTGTTTGTGTGAATGGGTGATTGCATGCAAGTGTGTAACATGGAAACAAGAAAAACTTTATAGGCGTATTTTACAAGGAAACCTGTTCCAGATCTATTTTAGGTCTATCATGGGAGAGATATGATATCAAAAGCTAAAGCCAGCACAATGTGGCAGGAATAGAACATCAAACCATGTGATTCGTACAGTACATTATAGACTAAACTAGACTAGACTAGACTAGACTAGACTAGACTAGATTAGACTAGACTAGACTAGTATAAGCAGCATTAATTCCCATGGCATTATCAAGCATTCATTGGATGTTGCCTATAAGGATAGGAACTGTGTGAATGAAAAGGCCAAAAGCCAAGAACTCCTGCCTCCCGTTGCCCTGTATCTGCATACACCTGTTAGCTCCAGAGTCAGCTGAGGCTCAAACATGTAGTCAGTTGCAGACCTTCAGTGTTCAGTGCTGTTGGGAAACATGCAACAGCTCACAGTTTTACATGACACAAAGAGAAGCCCACAGCTCCACAGTGGACAAAACCCATGGTGACATTTTATTTCAGGATTTTGTATTCCCTTCAAAGATTTGTTCAGAACTATGGTTGAATTTCCTGTTTTGTATTATTTTTATCTAATGTCTGATGTTTGTCTAATGTTAAATAATATAGAATTACTTTTGTTTCATAAGAGGTGAGAGTCCATCCAGACATGTTGCTGTAGCATTTCCACCCAACTGCCTGTTTACAGAC